>NC_053026.1:235001998-235301998 GCF_003073215.2 Triticum urartu
TTTATATATTTTGAGCGTTATAATCTTGCTTTATGTGCTTCACTTATATCTTTTGAGCTATGTAATTTTGCTTTATATGATTCACTTAGATCTTTTAGAGCACGGTGGTGGATTTGTTTTAAAGAAACTATTGATCTCTCATGCTTCACTTAAATTATTTTGGGAGTCTCTTAATAGCATGGTAATTTGCTTAATAATAACATGCTTGGTATTCAAGATTTGTGAAACTTTCTTTTGAGTGTGTTGAATACTAAGAAAAGTTGGATGCTTGATATTTGTTTTGAGATATGGAGGTAGTAATATCAAAGTCATGCTAGTAGAGTAATTGTGAATTTGAGAAGTGCTTGAGTTAAAGTTTGCAAGTCCCGTAGCATGCACGTATGGTAAACGTTATGAAAAATTTGAAACATGAGGTGTTATTTGATTGTCCTCCTTATGAGTGGTGGTCGGGGACGAGCGATGGTCTTTTCCTACCAATCTATACCCCTAGGAGCATGCGCGTAGTACCGAGGTTTTTGATGACTTGTAGATTTTTGCAATAAGTATATGAGTTCTTTATGACTAATGTTGAGTCCATGGATTATACGCACTCTCACCCTTCCATCCTTGCTAGCCTCTTCGGTACCATGCATTGCCCTTTCTCACATTGAGAGTTGGTGCAAACTTCGCCGGTGCATCCAAACCCCGTGATATGATACGCTCTGTCACACATAAACCTCCTTATATCTTCCTCAAAACAACCACCATACCTACCTATTATGGCATTTCCACAGCCATTCTGAGATATATTGCCATGCAACTTTCCGCCATCTAGTTTATCATGACACGCATTCATCATTGTCATATTGCTTTGCATGATCATGTAGTTGACATCGTATTTGTGGCAAAGCCACCGTTCATAATTTTTCATACATGTCGCTCTTGATTCATCGCAATCCCGGTACACCGCTGGAGGCATTCATATAGAGTCATCTTTGTTCTAGTATCAAGTTGTAATAATTGAGTTGTAAATAAATAAAAGTGTGATGATCATCATTAATAGAGCATTGTCCCAAATAAAAAAAAGAGAAAGGCCAAATAAAAAAAGAAAGGCCAAATAAAAAAATAAAAAAGGGAAAGGCCAAATAAAAAGAGAAGGCCCAAAAAAAGAAAATAAATAAAAAGGGGCAACGCTACTATCCTTTTTCCACACTTGTGCTTCAAAGTAGCACCATGCTCTTCATATAGCGAGTCTCATATATTGTGCTTCAAAGTAGCACCATGTTTTTCATATAGAGAGTCCCATATGTTATCACTTCCATATACTAGTGGGAATTTTCATTATAGAACTTGGCTTGTATATTCCAACAGTGGGCCTCCTCAAGTGCCCTAGGTCTTCATGAGCAAGCAAGTTGGATGCACACCCACTAGTTTCTTTTGTTGAGCCTTCATACATTTATAGCTCTAGTGCATCCGTTGCATGGCAATCCCTACTCCTTGCATTAACATCAATCGGTGGGCGTATCCCTAGCCCATTGATTAGCCTCGTAGATGTGAAACTTTCTCCTTTTTGTCTTCTCCACATAACCCCCATCATTATTCTATTCCACCCATAGTGCTATATCCATGGCTCACGCTCATGTATTGCGTGAAAGTTTATGAGTTTGAAATTATTAAGGTATGAAACAATTGCTTGGCTTGTCATCGGGGTTGTGCATGATGAGATCTTCTTGTGTGACGAAAATGGAGCATGACGAAACTATATGATTTTGTAGGGATGAACTTTCTTTGGCCATGTTACTTTAAGAAAACATAATTGCTTTGTTGGTTTGCTTGAAGTATTATTATTCTCTATGTCAATATGAACTTTTGTCTTGAACCTTCCTAATCTGAATATTCATACCACAATTAAGAAGATTTGCACTGAAATTATGCCAAGTAGCACTCTGCATCAAAAACTCTCTTTCTATCATTTACCTACTCGAGGACGAGCAGGAATTAAGCTTGGGGATGCCTGATACGTCTCCAACGTATCTATAATTTTTTATTGTTCCATGCTATTATATTATCTGTTTTGGATGTTAATGGGCTTTATTTTACACTTCTATACTATTTTTGGGACTAACCTACTAACCCAAGGCCCAGCGCAAATTGCTATTTTTTTGCCTATTTCAGTGTTTTGCAGAAAAGGAATATCAAATGGAATCCAAACAGAATGAAACCTTCGGGAGAGTTATTTTTGGAACAAACATGATCTAGAGGACTTGGACTAGACGTCAAGCAACCAATGAGGTGGCCACGAGGCAGGGGGCGCGCCTAACCCCCTAGGCGCGCCCTCCCCCCTCATGGGCCCCTCGTGGATCCACCGACCTACTTCCTCCTCCTATATATGTTCATATACCCCGAAAACATCCAGGAGCACCATGAAACCCTATTTCCACTGCCGCAACCTTCACTACCCAAGAGATCCCATCTTGGGGCCTTTTCCGGAGCTCGGCCAGAGGGGGCATCGATCACGGAGGGCCTCTACATCAACTCCATGGCCCCTCCGAGGATGTGTGAGTAGTTTACTTCAAACCTTCAGGTCCATAGCTATTAGCTAGATGGCTTCTTCTCTCTCTCTCTCTTTGAATCTCAATACAAAGTTCTCCTCGATCTTCTTGGAGATCTATTCGATGTAACTCTTTTTGCGGTGTGTTTGTCGAGATCCGATGAATTGTGGGTTTATGATCAAGTCTATCTATGAACAATATTTTATTCTTCTCTGAAATCTTTTATGTATGATTGGTTATCTTTGCAAGTCTCTTCGAATTATCAGTTTGGTTTGGCCTACTAGATTGATCTTTCTTGCAATGGGAGAAGTGCTTAGCTTTGGGTTCAATCTTGCGGTGCTCGATCCTAGTGATAGAAAGGGAAACGTCACGTATTGTATTGTTGCCATGAGGATAAAAAGATGGGGTTTATATCATATTGCTTGAGTTTATTCCTCTACATAATGTCATCTTACCTAATGCGTTACTCTGTTCTTATGAACTTAATACTCTAGATGCATGTTGGATAGTGGTCGATGTGGAGTAATTGTAGTAGATGTAGGCAGGAGTCGGTCTACTTGTCCCGGACGTGATGCCTATATACATGATCATGCCTAGATATTATCATAATTATTCTCTTTTCTATCAATTGATTGACAGTAATTTGTTCACCCGCCGTAATACTTATGCTATCTTGAGAGAAGCCACTAGTGAAACCTACGCCCCCCGGGTCTATTCTCCATTATATTAATCTCCCGTCAACAAGTTGTTTCTGGCACCGTTTATTTTGCAATCTTTACTTTCAATCTATATCATAAAAATACCAAAAATATTTATCTTATCATTATTATCTCTATCAGATCTCACTCTCATAAGTGACCATGAAGGGATTGACAACCCCTTTATCGCGTTGGTTGCGAGGTTCTTATTTGTTTTTGTAGGTACGAGGGACTTGCGTGTAGTCTCCTACTGGATTGATACCTTGGTTCTCAAAAACCGAGGGAAATACTTATGCCACTTTGCTGCATCACCCTTTCCTTTTCAAGGGAAAACCAACGCAGTGCTCAAGAGGTAGCAAGAAGGATTTCTGGCGCCGTTGCTGGGGAGATCTACGCACAAGTCAAGACATACCAAGTACCCATCACAAAATCTTATCCCTCGCATTACATTATTTGCCATTTGCCTCATTTTCCTCTCCTTCACCCTTGCCATTTTATTCGCCCTCTTTTTCCATTCCCCTTCTCTTTTCTAGTTCGTCTCTTTTCGTTTGCCGCTTGTGTGCTTGTGCATTGGATTGTTTGCCGCGATGGCCTTGCGAAAAGGTGTTGATCCTCACCTTTGAATGTTGGAAGAAATTGAAAACAACGTTAGATGTTTTATGTCCGTGCAGTTTGAGCATAATAATTTCTTCAGAAACGAGCTTAAAGAACAAAAAAGTTCTATGGGGTACATGAATAAAGAGCTCGATGATATGTCTAAAGAATTTTATTGTCTGAAATCTTAGTTCGCTCATCTTGAAACTTAATAGCCCAAATTTCCGATAAGCAGGCTACCTTAGTTAATAAGATGGCCGCCAAACCGGAAGAATCTGATGATAATAAGGATGAAGATCTAAAAGTTATTGATGTGTCTCCTATTAAATCTTTGTTTTTCAATATGAATCTTGATAATGATGGGACTGGAGATGAGTCAACTTTAGTTAGAAGGCGTCCCAATGATTCGGAGTTTTTAGATCTTGATGCAAAAATTGGTAAAAGTGGGATTGAAGAGGTCAAAACTCTACATAGCAATGAACCCATTATCTTGGATTTCAGGGAATTTAATTATGATAATCTATACCTAATAATAAAGCACAGATTGAGTCTGTGGGGTTCACCGTCGCGCAATTTTTGCAAACAAGCCCATGTTATTTTCGGTATTCTACGCGCAGTCCTCACAATAAGTTAACACGAACCAGTACGCCCGAGCGAAAAGAAAGGAAATCAGCCCCACTCCCCCCGCATGCCCTGCCTCCTATCCCATCTCCACCCCCTGCCACGCCCCTCGCCACGCGCTACCGTGCGCCGCCACCGCCACCCCTCCGGCGCGCCGCCACTGCCCACCCCGCCGGCGCGCCCACCCTACCCGACCGGCTACACGCAGATGACGCTCGAGCGGACCTTCTAGATCGGTTCAACACGGCGGCTCGAGCGGTTGGGATGGCACGGCTTCTCGATGCAGAATGGCGGCGGCGGCTGGAGCTTGCAGGGGCCGGATCCATGCGTGCCAGGGGTTGAGGAGGCTAATCCGAAGGCGGGCGGCTAAGCGGGGGCTCACTGGTGATGACGAGGATCCGACGACCTAGGCAGCAGCTCGCTAAAGCCGGGCAACGGTGGACGGGGGCGTGAGACGGAGGGATCCGGCGTGGCAGCAGAATTCCTTGCAGGTAGAGAGCTCCAGGCCATGGCGGGGCTTCAGTTTTCCCTGGTGGAGAAGAGAGAAAGAGGAGGATTCAGGGAGGAGGAGAAAGAAGGGAGAAGAAGGTGCGGGTGCGAGCTTGGGGAAGAGGGAGCTGAACGTCAAGTGAAAGACAGGGAGGATCAAGGATTCTTCTTAGCCGGTTTGATTTTGGTGCCAATATAGATGGATTCAACTGGGTGACCCTCTGTCAGGTATTTTTGTTTAGTTATCCTGAGGGTAACGTGGATATGTTCTATTTTAGATCAAAGCTTGGTATTGCTAGAAAACATATATGTGATGTGCACTGAGATTTCAAATATAAAACAGAAGTGATATAATACACTGTTTCCCTTGCTATAGATGATCACTTGAAGTAGCGTACCTTACAATAATATTTCTCTCTTGGACCATGAGTGTTGTTCAGTGGTAATATTCACTCTAATGAAGGTAATACTGATGCACCTTTGCCAAGAAGGTTCTGCCTCTGAAACATCATGGTGTCCATGCTAAAATATAATGATTCACCCCCTGGGTTCTTATTGTTGTATCCTCTTGTGGAATAGTTTTTGGCCACTATTCCCCAAAAATCACACAAGGGGCACACAAAATGTATATGTACCCTTCTGTGCCTACTTCACCGCAGGTATCTTTTTGTGTGTGCAAATTATGATGGAGCTATTTTTGATTTACAACTAGAGTTTACTGATGGTTATAGGATGAAAAACAAGGCATATAAGTTGCAAGATTTTGAATAGCAATTCCTATCTATATGTTCTGCACTTGGATGAAAGTGTGGACCGGCTCCTGTAGTAGGTATTTTTGATTTACAACAGAGTTTACTTATGGCTATAGGATGGAAATTGCATGTTTCGGCCGATCCACGTATTCAATGGCCCGTCTAAAACTTCAAATGTATGGTTACAATAGAGTTTATTAGACTAGCAACGTATGTTTATAATAAATTAAATCAAGTGTGATGATTTTTGCAAGGGAATTGCATGTTTTTGTTTGATGGATCAAGAGTGTCGTTTGTGCCCAGTAAGTTCAGCCACAAACGTCCCTGCTACCAGGTTGGTTTACTGCTACTCCTTATACTCTAGATTTTTGTGTGAACTATCGAAAAAACAGTGTTAACTAATTATCTGAAACTAACATTACTATTCAACTATATCAATTTATTTGCGATAAATGTCTCGTGTCCCAAATTAAGTCAAGAAAACCCGCCCTCAGTAAATTCATTGTTCTTCACCTAGATCAATCAATTTTAGATCATGTCTTGCCGCAAAAAAAATATCAGGTCACATTTCCCCAACTAAGTCCAACAAACTCAGTCCTCAAACAAATCATTGTTTTTTCTATCAGTGACACAAGTCCCGCAACCCAGATTTTCGGTCGAGCAAACCTTGATCCATGGCAACTATCATTTTCCCCATAGAGAAGCACCTGCGAGGTGGTGACCGTCGGTGTGCGCAACCGCACAGTCTTGACGTATGCTATTTTTTTTCACCCGTTGCAACGCACGGGCATTTTTGCTAGTTGTTCTTTAATTGAATTTATTTCCTTGTTGCAATCCGTGCTAAATTCTCCGCATGCTTATAGTCAAAATAAAGCTTTTACTAAACATATCGTTGATGCTTTAATGCAAAGCTTGAATCGGAACTTTCTATCCCTAGAAAACTTTATGATGAGTGAGAACCTACTATTAAAATTAAACTTAAAAATCATGAATGCTATGCTTTATGTGATTTGGGTGCTAGCGTTTCCACGATTCCAAAAACTTTGTGTGATTTGCTAGGTTTCCGTGATTTTGATGATTGTTCTTTAAATTTGCATCTTGCGGATTGCACCATTAAGAAACCTATGTGAAGAATTAATGATGTTCTTATTGTTGCAAATAGGAATTATGTGCCGGTGGCTTTCATTGTTCTTGATATTGATTGCAATCCTACATGTCCTATTATTCTTGGTAGACCTTTCCTCAGAACGATTGGTGCGATTATTGATATGAAAGAAGGGAATATTAGATTTCAATTTCCGTTAAGGAAAGGCATGAAACACTTTCCTAGAAATAAAATTAAATTACCTTATGAATCTATTATGAGAGCCACTTATGGATTGCATACCAATGATGATAATACCTAGATCTATTCTTGCTTTTATGCCTAGCTAGGGGCGTTAAACGATAGCGCTTGTTGGGAGGAAACCCAATTTTATTTTTGTTCCTTGCTTTTTGATTATGTTTAGTAATAAATAATTCATCTAGCCTCTGTTTAGATGTGGTTTTATGCTTTTAATTAGTGTTTGTGCCAACTATAACCTTTGGGAAGACTTGGGGAAGGTCTTTGCGATCTTGCTGTAAAAAACAGAAACTTTATTGCTCATGAGATTTGCTGCCATTGTTTACTGGTGAGTGCTATTTAGTTAATTATTTTTGAATATTATTAATAGATAAATTCCTCACGTCCAGAAATTTATTTCAGAATTTATGGGGTTCTATAAGTATTCGAAATCTACAGATTACTACAGACTGTTATGTTTTTGACAGATTCTGTTTTTCGTGTGTTGTTTGCTTATTTTGATGAATCTATGGCTAGTATTTGAGTGTATGAACCATAGAGAACTTGGAATACAGTGGGTTTAACACCAATATAAATAAATAATGAGTTCATTACAGTACCTTAAGTAGTGTTTTGTTTTCTTTTACTAACGGAGATCATGAGATTTTCTGTTTAAGTTTTTGTGTTGTGAAGTTTTCAAGTTTTGGGTAACGATTTGATGGATTATGGAACAAGGATTGGAAAGAGCCTAATCCTGGAGATGCCCAAGGCACCCCAAGGTAAAATTCAAGGACAACCAAAATCCTAAGCTTGGGGATGCCCCGGAAGGCATCCCCTCTTTCGTCTTCTTCTATCGGTAACTTTACTTGAGGCTATATTCTTATTCACCACATGATATGTGTTTTGCTTGGAGCTTTTTGTATGATTTGAGTCTTTGATTTTTAGTTTACCACAATCATACTTTATGTACACACCTTTTGGTATAGACACACATGATCGGAATTTATTAGAATACTATATGTGCTTCACTTATATCTTTTGAGCTAGATAATTTTGCTCTAGTGCTTCGCTTATATCTTTTATAGCATGGTGGTGGTTTCATTTTATAGAAATTATTGATCTCTCATGCTTCACTTATATTATTTTGAGAGTCCTTTAGAACAGCATGGTAATTTGCTTTGGTTATGAATTTAGTCCTAATATGATAGGCATCCAAGATCGGTATAACAAAAAACTTTCATAAAAAGT
The DNA here is from genome assembly GCF_003073215.2 of Triticum urartu. Classification (NCBI taxonomy): domain Eukaryota; kingdom Viridiplantae; phylum Streptophyta; class Magnoliopsida; order Poales; family Poaceae; genus Triticum; species Triticum urartu. The sequence continues at coordinate 235,010,253 of NC_053026.1, forward strand.
GCATTGAGTACTAGGAGAAGTTTGATACTTGATAATTGTTTTGAGATATAAAGGTGGTAATATTAGAGTGTGCTAGTTGAGTAGTTGTGAATTTGAGAAATACTTGTGTTGAAGTTTGCAAGTCCCGTAGCATGCACGTATGGTGACCGTTGTGTAACAAATTTGAAACATGAGGTGTTATTTGATTGTCATCCTTATGAGTGGCGGTCGGGGACGAGCGATGGTATTTTACTACCAATCTATCCCCCTAGGAGCATGCGCGTAATGCTTGGTTTTGATGACTTGTAGATTTTTGCAATAATTATGTGAGTTCTTTATGACTAATGTTGAGTCCATGGATTATACGCACTCTCACCCTTCCATCATTGCTAGCCTCTTCGGTACCATGTGTTACCCTTTCTCACCTTGAGAGTTGGTGCAAACTTCGTCGATGCATCCAAACCCCGTGATATGATACGCTCTGTCACACATAGACCTCCTTATATCTTCCTCAAAACAACCACCATACCTACCTACTATGGCATTTCCATAGCCATTCCGAGATATATTGCCATGCAACTTTCCACCGTTCCATTTATCATGACACACAACATCATTGTCATATTGCCTTGCATGATCATGTAGTTGACATCGTATTTGTGGCAAAGCCACCGTTCATAATTTTCATACATGTCACTCTTGATTCATTGCCCTTCCCGGTACACCGCCAGAGGCATTCATATAGAGTCATACTTTGTTCTAGTATCGAGTTGTAATCATTGAGTTGTAAATAAATAGAAGTGTGATGATCATCATTAATAGAGCACTGTATGAAATAAAAAAAAGAAAGGCGAAAAAAAGAGAAGGCCCAAAAAAGAAATAAAAAGGGGCAATGCTACTATCCTTTTTCCACACTTGTGCATCAAAGTAGCACCATGATCTTTATGATAGAGAGTCTCTTGTTTTGTCACTTTCATTTACTAGTGGGAATTTTTAATTATAGAACTTGGCTTGTATATTCCAATAATGGGCTTCCTCAAATTCCCTAGGTTGTCGTGAGCAAGCAATTTGGATGCACACCCACTTAGTTTCTTTTGTTGAGCTTTCATACATTTATAGCTCTAGTGCATCCGTTGCATGGCAATCCCTACTCACTCACAGTGTGAAACAATTGCTTGGTTGTCATCGGGGTTGTGCATCATCATATTCTATTCCACCCATAGTGCTATATCCATGGCTCACGCTCATGTATTGCGTGAAAGTTGAAAAAAGTTTGACATTACTAAAGTGTGAAACAATTGCTTGGCTTGTCATAAGGGTTGTACATGATGAGAGCATTCTTGTGTGATGAAAATGGAGCATGACCAAACTATATGATTTTGTAGGGACGAACATTCTTTTGCCATGTTATTTTGAGAAGACATAATTGCTTACTTAGTATGCTTGAAGTATTACTATTTTTATGTCAATATTAGAGTTTTGTCTTGAATCTTTTGGATCTGAATATTCATGCCACAATAAAGAGAATTACATTGAGAATTATGCTAGGTAGCATTCCACGTCAAAAAACCTGTTTTTATCATTTACCTACTCGAGGACGAGCATGAATTAAGCTTGGGGATGCTTGATACGTCTCCAACGTATCTATAATTTTTTATTGTTCCATGTTATTATATTATCTGTTTTGGATGTTAATGGGCCTTATTTTACACTTTTATATTATTTTTGGGACTAACCTACTAACCGAAGACCCAGTGCAAATTGTTGTTTTTTTTCCTATTTCAATGTTTCGCAGAAAAGGAATATCAAACGGAATCCAAACGGAATGAAACCTTCGAGAGAGTTATTTTTGGAACAAACATGATCCAGACGACTTGGAGTATACGTCAAGCAATCAACAAGGTGTCCATGAGGCGGGGGGCGCGCCTACCCCCCTTAGGCCCGCCCTCCCCCATCGTGGGCCTCTCGTGGCTCCACCGACCTACTTCTTCCTCCTATATATGTTCATATACCCTGAAAACATCCAGGAGCACCACGAAACCCTATTTCCACCGCCACAACCTTCTATACCCAAGAGATCCCATCTTGGGGCCTTTTCCACAGCTCCGCCGGAGGGGGCATCAATCACGGAGGGCCTCTACATCAACTCCATGGCCCCTCCAAGGATGTGTGAGTAGTTTACTTCAGACCTTCGGGTCCCTAGCTATTTTCTAGATGGCTTCTTATCTCTCTTTGATCTCAATACAAAGTTCTCCTTGACCTTCTTGGAGATCTATTTGATGTAACTCTTTTTGTGGTGTGTTTTTCGAGATCCGATGAATTGTGGGTTTATGATAAAGTCTATCTATGAACAATATTTTATTCTTCTTTGATATCTTTTATGTATGATTGGTTATCTTTGCAAGTCTCTTCCAATTATCAGTTTTGTTTGGCCTACTAGATTGATCTTTCTTGCAACGGGAGAAGTTCTTAGCTTTGGGTTCAATCTTGCGGTGCTCGATCCCAGTGTCAGAAAGGGAAACGACACGTATTGTATTGTTGCCATCGAGGATAAAAAGATGGGGTTTATATCATATTGTTTGAGTTTATTCCTCTACATCATGTCATCTTACCTAATGTGTTACTCTGTTCTTATGAACCTAATACTCTAGATGCATGCTGGATAGCGGTCGATGTGTGGAGTAACAGTAGTAGATGCAGGCAGGAGTCGGTCTACTTGTCACGGGCGTGATGCCTATATACACGGTCATGCCTAGATATTCTCATAATTATTCGCTTTTCTATCAATTGCTCGACATTAATTTGTTCAGCCACCGTAATATTTATGCTATCTTGAGAGAAGCCACTAGTGAAACATATGGCCGCTCGGTCTATTCTCCATTATATTAATCTCCCGCCAACAAGTTATTTCTGGCACAGTTTATTTTGCAATCTTTACTTTCAATCTATATCATAAAAATACCAAAAATACTTAACTTATCATTATTATCTCTATCAGATCTCACTCTCGTAAGTGACCGTGAAGGGATTGAAAACCCCTTTATCGCGTTAGTTGCGAGGTTCTTATTTGTTTGTGTAGGTACGAGGGACTTGCGTGTAGTCTCCTACTGGATTGATACATTGGTTCTCAAAAACTGAGGGAAATACTTACGCTACTTTGCTGCATCACCCTTTCCTCTTCAAGGGAAAACCAACGCAGTGCTTAAGAGGTAGTAGCCCCCCCCCCCGCCCCCCTCATTGTCCAATTCGAACTAGAGGGAGAGGGGGGGCGTGGCCTGCCCTGGCCGCCTCTCCTCTTGTCCACTAAGGCCCAATAGGCCCATTACACTCCACGGGGGGGGGGGGGGTCCGGTAACCCCCTGGTACTCCGGTATTTGTCCGAACTTGCCTGGAACCCTTCCGAAGTCCAAACATAGTCATCCAATATATCAATTTTTATGTCTCAACCATTTCGAGGCTCCTCGTCATGTCTATGATCATATCCGGGACTCCGAACTAACTTCGGTACATCAAAACACATAAACTCATAATATCGATCGTCACCGAACGTTAAGCGTGCGGACCCTACGGGTTCGAGAACTATGTAGACATGACCGAGACTCGTCTTCGGTCAATAACCAATAGCGGAACCTGGATGCTCATATTGGCTCCTACATATTCTAAGAAGATCTTTATCGGTCAAACCGCATAACAACATACGTTATTCCCTTTGTCATCGGTTCGTTACTTGCCCGAGATTCGATCGTCGGTATCCTCATACCTAGTTCAATCTCGTTACCGACAAGTCTCTTTACTCGTTCCGTAATGCATCATCCCACAACTAACTCATTAGTCACAATGCTTGCAAGTCTTATAGGGATGTGCATTACCGAGAGGGCCCAGATACCTCTCCGACAATCAGAGTGACAAATCCTAATCTCGATCTATGCCAACTCAACAAGCACCACCGGAGACACCTGTAGAGAACTTTTATAATCACCCAGTTACATTGTGACATTTGGTAGCACACAAAGTGTTCCTCCGGTACTCGGGAGTTGCATAATCTCATAGTCATAGGAACATGTATAAGTCACGAAGAAAGCAATAGCAACAAACTAAACGATCATCGTGCTAAGCTAACAGATGGGTCAAGTCTATCACATAATTCTCTAATGATGTGATCCCGTTAATCAAATGACAACTCATGTCTATGGTTAGGAAACATAACCATCATTGATTCAACAAGCTAGTCAAGTAGAGGCAAACTAGTGACACTCTGTTTGTCTATGTATTCACACATGTAGTAAGTTTACGGTTAATACAATTCTCGCATGAATAATAAACATTTGTCATGATATAAGGAAATATAAATAACAACTTTATTATTGCCTCTAGGGAATATTACCTTCAGTTGAGATACTACTTGTGCTTCCAAATATCCTTAAACCCAGTTTTGCCATGAGAGTCCACCATATCTACCTATGGATTGAATAAGATCCTTCAAGCAAGTTGTCATTGTTGCAAGCAATAAAAATTGCTCTCTAAATATGTATGATCTATTAGTGTGGAGAAAATAAGCTTTATACGATCTTGTGATATGGAAGAAATAAAAGCGACAAACTGCATAATAAAGGTCCCTATCACACGTGGCAATATAAAGTGACGTTCTTTTGCATTAAGATTTTGTGCATCCAACCATAAAAGCACATGACAACCTCTGCTTCCCTCTATGAAGGGCCTACCTTTTATTTTTGTCCTATACCTTATACAAGAGTCATGGTGATCTTCACCTTTCCTTTTTACATTTTATCCTTTGGCAAGCACTTGTGTTGGAAAGATCCTGATATATATATAGCTAATTGGATGTGGGTTTTAATACACTATTATTGTTGACATTACCCTTGAGGTAAAAGGTTGGGAGGCAAAACTATAAGCCCCTATCTTTCTCTGTGTCCGATTAAAACTTCATACCCATAAGTATTTTGTGAGTGTTAGCAATTGTGAAAGACTAAATGATAGTTGAGTATGTGGACTTGATGAAAAGCTCTTATATTGACTCTTTCCGATGTTATGATAAATTACAATTCCTTCAATGACTGAGATTATAGTTTGTTAGTTTTCAATGATGTTTCTGATTCATACTTTACATATGTTGTTGTTCTAAGAATGATCATGATGCTCTCATGTCCGTATTTTATTTTATCGACAACTCTATCTCTAAACATGTGGACATATTTTTCGATATTGGCTTCCTCTTGAAGACAAGCGAGGTCTAAGCTTGGGGGAGTTCATACGTCCATTTTGCATCATGCTTTTGTATCGATATTGATTGCATTATGGGATGTTATTACACATTATGTCATGATACTTATGCCTTTTCTCTCTTATTTTACAAGGTTTACATAAAGAGGGAGAATGCCGGCAGTTGGAATTCTGGGCTGGAAAAGGAGCAAATATTAAAGACCTATTCTGCACAACTCCAAAAGTCCTGGAACTCCACAAAAGCCAGTTTTGGAATATATTAAAAATATTGGGCGAAGAAAGCACCAGAGGGGAGCCAGCCACCGTCCACGAGGGTGGGGGCACGCCCTACCCCCTTGGGCGCACCCCATGCTTCGTGGGCCACCTGGCAGGCCCCCGATGCCCATCTTTTGGTATAAGGTGTCTTTTTCCCTGAATATAATACAAAGGAAGCTTTCAGGATGAAGCGCCGCCGTCTCGAGGCGGAACCTTGGCAGAACCAATCTAGGGCTCCAGCGGAGCTGTTCTGCTGGGGAAACATCCCTCCGGGAGGGGGAAATCATCAGCAACGTCATCACCATCGATGCTCTTATGGGTAGGGGGTCAGTCTCCATCAACATCTTCACCATCACCATCTCGTCTCAAACCCTAGTTCATCTCTTGTATCCGATATTTGTATCAAAGCCTCAGATTGGTACCTGTGGGTTGCTAGTAGTGTTGATTACTCCTTGTAGTTGATGCTAGTTGGTTTATTCGATGGAAGATTATATGTTCAGATCCTTTCTGCATATTAATACCCCTCTGATTATGAACATGAATATGATTTGTGAGTAGTTACTTTTTTTCCTGAGAACATGGGAGAAGTCTTGTTATAAGTAGTCATGTGAATTTGGTATTCGTTCAATATTTTGATGAGATGTATGTTGTCTTTCCTCTAGTGGTGGTATGTGAACGTTGACTACATGACACTTCACCATTGTTTGGGCCTAGGGGAAGGCATTGGGAAGTAATAAGTAGATGATGGGTTGCTAGAGTGATAGAAGCCTAAACACTAGTTTACGTGTTGCTTCGTAAGGGGCTGATTTGGATCCATATGTTTCATGCTATGGTTAGGTTTACCTTAATTTTTCTTTCGTAGTTGCGGATGGTTGCAAGGGGGTTAATCATAAGTGGGATGCTTATCCAAGGAAGGGCGGTACCCAAGCACCGGTCCACCCACATATCAAATTATCAAAGTAACAAACACGAATCATACGAGCATGATGAAAACTAGATTGACGATAATTCCCATGTGTCCTCGGGAGCGATTTCCTTAATATAAGAGTTTGTCCAGGCTTATCCTTTGCTACAAAAAGTATTGGGCCACCTTACTGCACCTTGTTTACTTTTATTACTTGTTACCCGATACGAATTACCTTATCACGAAACTATCTGTTGCAGATAATTTTGGTGCTTGTAGAGAATACCTTACTAAAAGCCGCTTGTCATGTAACACCCACGATGCGGCTATATCTCCCACGTGTCGGAGCACGACTTAGAGGCATAACCGCATAGTAGGCATGTCACAAGAGGGGTAATCTTCACACATCCCATGTACTGAATAAGAAAGAGATAAAGAGTTGGCTTACAATCGCCACTTCACACAATACATAAATATAGCATTACATCATCCAGATACAATCAAGGTCCGACTACGGAACCAAATAAAAAAAGACAACCCCTAAAGCAAAAGTTCCCCGATCGCCCCAACTGGGCTCCACTACTGATCGAAAGGAAACGAAACCACGCAACGAACACGATCTTCATCGAGCTCCCACTTGAGCTCAGGTGCGTCACTTGCAATGGTATCATCGGCACCTGCAACTGTTTGGAAGTATCTGTGAGCCACGGGGACTCAGCAATCTCATACCCGTGACATCAAGACTATTTAAGCTTATGGGTAGGAAAGGGTAGTGGGGTGGAGCTGTAGCAAGCACTAGCATATATGGTGGCTAACTTACGCAAATCAGAGTGAGAAGAGAAGCAAAATGCGGACGAGAAGCTAAAAGTGATCAAGAAGTGATCCTGAAGCTACTTACGTTCAAGCATAACACGAGACCGTGTTCTCTTCCCGGACTCCGCCGAAAAGAGACCATCATGGCAACACACGCAGTTGATTCATTTTAAATGAAGTTAAGTGTCAAGTTTTCTACAACCGAACATTAACAAATTCCCATCTGCTGATAACCGCGGGCACAACTTTTGAATGTTCAAAACCCTGCAGGGGTGTCCCAACTTAGCCCATCACAATCTCTCACGGTCAACGAAGGATATTCCTTCTCCCAGGAAGACCCAATCAGACTCGGAATCCCGGTTACAAGACATTTCGACAATGGTAAAACAAGTCCAGCAAAGCCGCCCGAATGTGCCGAGAAATCCCGATAGGAGCTACACATATCTTGTTCTCAAGGCACACCGGATGAACACTACGTACAACTAAAACCAACCCTAAAGTTTCCCCGAGGTGGCACTGCAAGTGGCTCTATTTTGGACCAACACTCAGAGGAGCACTGGTCCGGGGGTTTAAAATAAAGATGACCCTTGAGTCTGCAGAACCCAAGAGAAAAAGGCTTAGGTGGCAAATGGTAAAACCCAGGTTGGGCCTTGCTGGAGGAGTTTTATTCAAGGCGAACTGTCAAGGGGTTCCCATTATAACCCAACCGCGTAAGGAACGCAAAATCAAGAAACATAACACCGGTATGACGGAAACTAGGGCGGCTAGAGTGGAACAAAACACCAGGCATAAGGCCGACCGTTCCACCCTTTACCAAGTATATAGATGCATTAATGTAAACAAGACATAATAATAATGATATCCCAAACGATATCCATGTTCCAACATGGAACAAACTTCATCTTCACCTGCAACTAGCAACACTATAAGAGGGGCTGAGCAAAGCGGTAACATAGCCAAACAACGGTTTGCTAGGACAAGGTGGGTTAGAGGCTTGACATGGCAATATGGGATGCATGATATAGCAAGTGGTAGGTATCGCGGCATAGCAAAAGAGCGAGCAACTAGCAAGAAAAGATAGAAGTGATTTCGAGGATATGGTCATCTTGCCTGAAATCCCGCAAGGAAGAAGAACGAGTCCATGAAGAAGACAAACGGACGTAGTCGAACGGATCCTCGCAACTCCGGAACGAAATCAGAGCTAACGAGAGAAGAAAACTGGCAAGAAGCAAGCAACGTAGTAAAAAACCATCACATAAACGTGGCATGATGTACAACCAAGTGTGATGCATGTCCGGTTTAAATATGCATGGCATGGCAAAGTGCACAAACAACACTACAAGTTAAGTGGAGCTCAATATGCAACGAGTTGCATATTGACGAAACAACACATCAATTATTTAGTTCGCTCTTGTTTATGTACCCAACAATATTAAATGTTATTAAACATGGCAAGAGGTGAAACATGAGTAAAATACACAGTTAGGCATTTTTAAATGAGGCTGGAAACATCAAACAACAATTCCGGTAAATCCTCATGTGCTTTAGCAATTTAATGCAACAACAACGTTAACCATATTAAATGTTATTATCATGATGCGGATGACATGTTCAAGTTTATGCAACTTTATGAAAATGTTGATAACAGCATTATGAAGCATTTGTCACCGTGGTGGAAAGAAAAGGGTGCCATGGCGATGATAATGAAAATGGTGCCACGACAACGTTTCGATGATCTGAAAACTAGTAGAGATGCCGGTGCAAGAAACAAATGTGAGATGTGCGGAATGTGCAAGAGGTACAGGGAGTGATCCCGGATATCGAGTTTCCCATGAATCGGTGGCAAGGAAATGAGGGACAAAACGGACACGGTGCGAACACGGCCAAACAGGAGCATCTCATACAACACAAGCATTCGTTCACGGGCGGTCATGTCGATGGTTATACCTTCATAGCGTGCGTTTTCGGATCGGATCAAGTTCGTCAAAGGAAGTAGGCGTTCTCTCGATGGTAGCAAAAGTAGCGGTTCTCGCTGGTCGTTGAGGAAGTAGTTGTACTCGCAAACTTGTCGGGTCCACGACGACGGTAGCGGAACTTCACGGATCCGTTGTCTCCGGGCATAGTGGTACTTGGGCGTAGTGATACACGTTCTGAAAGCGGTTCACGACAATGGTAGCGAACTTGAAGATCCGAAAGGGTACTTGGTGGTATTCCCCAGTCGTACATGGTTCGTTGGGGAACTTGGTGAAACCCAAGGCGCCGGTAGTTGTTCAGGATGCGTTATGGAAGTAGTGGTTCACGGCGGAGAGGAACTTGGCGTTTTTGCAACCCGGATCTTCGGCGACGGTAGATGCACATGGTCCACAAGTCGTTGATCTTTCGGCGTCCGACTTGCCGGTCTTGCCGGCATGAAGGGGTACGGTCTTGAGGGCCTTCGATGGACTTGGCGGAAAAAAAACCCGAAGACGCTGCTCGCTGGACTTGTGATAGAGGTCAACGAGGAGGTCGGGCAGGAACTCGTCAGGCAGCATGGGAGGTGGGAGAAAAGGTGCGGAGGCGCTGCTAGAGATGGTGGCGGAGCGCCCTGCTCGTCCTTCAGGTCACCGGTGGTGGGGTCCTGCTTGCTGGGGTCCGACAACCGACGCGTGGTCGCATGGCATACTGCTGGTGAAGCTTGTCACAAGCACGCGCGAGGAGGAAGGAGAGGAGACCAGTTCATGGGCGAGGGGGATGCAGGGAAGGCCCGGGCAGCGCATGGGGCTGCTACTGCTGCTCCGGCGAGCAAGCGCAGGTCGAGGCGCTCGGGACCCAGTGTCTAGATCGAACGGGGCGAGAGAGCTGCAGCCGGGAGGTTCGGGCGATGAGCAGAGGCACGATGAGGCGGAGCAACGGCCGGCGACAAGGCAAGGCGATGAAGGGAGCCTGCGAGGGAGGAGAGGGAGACAAGCACAGGGAGATGGGTGGCTCTGGCCAGTCGTCCTTGGTCTGCGAGCTCCGGACACAAGGGCTGCAGAGGGAGGTGGTGGCAAGGAGAAGCGGGAGGAGAGGTGTCGTGGGAGGAATTGGCGTGGGGAGCGAGGGTGAGGGCTCGGGGCTCCTCCCTGGCGCGTGAGGAAGGGAGCGAGAGGAGGGAGAGATCGATGGGGATGGGGATTCGGGTGTGGCTTCTCCTGGTGCGATGCATGTGCATGTGGTGGCATGAGGGGACGAGGAAGAGGAGTGCAGGGATCGCTAGGGTAAGCAGCGGGGAACTGGTTGGGCCTTGGCCTTGGGCCGACACATGAGGGAGGGAGGCCCAGCTGGGCTGGATGGCTGATGGGCCTCTTCTCTCTCTCCCTCTCTCATAAAACTACTTTGACTGAAAACAATACAGAGAAAGGAAAAAAAGGAAGAGGGGTTTAGGGAACGAATTCGAACATGCGGGTAATTTTCTTGGACTCACAAAAATATGATCGGTCCGAGAAAATTAGAAAAGGCCAGATCGAACGATAAGAATCAAACTCATTTGAATTTAATTCAAATGGGTTTGGACTAGGACGAGGTTTTAGGAGTAGCCAAAAATGTTGAGAAGTTTCGTAGAGCTCCGGAAAAAGGTAAAAGAATTATTGGCAAGGCTAGAGAGTCAAAACTTGAATAAGAAAAGGCCAAGGGATTTAATATGCAAGTGGGTTCATGGGTGATTCCAAAACAATGGAATATTTTATAATATCTCCCTAAATATCGGGAGGGTATGTTTTAAAGAGAAACCACCATGTGAGTTCCCTCAATTTAAATGGATCGAAGATCCATACGGTTTATTTAGTTGAGTTGGAAAGATTAATGACTTGATGACATGATGCAATGCACATGATGCAATGATGAATGCAACAAGCAAAAACAAATCACACAACGAATCTCGGAAACCCTGGAAGGCATCTGAAGCTCCGGTCTTGGGGCGTCACAACAGTCCACCACTACAAGAGGATCTCGTCCCGAGATCTTGGATGGCACCGGAGGGAAAAGGAAGAGGAAGATAAGAGGTAAAACAAAGTTGTTTCTTTAACAAATGAGTGAAACCAAAGAACCTTGAGGTGTTAAACCACTTGAAAGAAAGAATACCACGAAAATGAACAAAGTTGAAAAACACACCGGTAGGAAAGAGGAAGAAGGAAGAACAAATGGCGGACAACACTCAGGTTGAAAAGAGATATGAAACTTGATAAGATGAAAAGAACTTGAGCAGCGAGCACAACACTCCCATTAAATGGATAAGCACGAAAAGAACACGATCCTCACCATTCGAGATGATGAGAGCAGAGAGCAACAACACAATGCCTCCGGAAGAAACGAAAGAATGGAATGGAGTGAACGGAGGGAAACAAGATCTTGAGAGAGCACGCTTACAACAAATGCTAGAAAGGAGTTGTTGGATTATCAACAACAAAAGGATAAGCTTGGTGTGGGCTTATAGACAACATCTCAAAATTATGAGGTGAAAATTTTGCCACTAACGGAAATGATAGATTGGATTGATATGAACAAGGAGACGAGAAACTTATATCACCGGGAGGATAAAAGAAGAACTTGGATCATTTATAAGCACCATAAATAACAACAATCCTTAGGGAAAGCTTTAGGTGAAAACTAACCCATTGTAACTCTGACAAAAAGATTGATTGGTTGAAAAGATCTCTTGAGCGAAGAGAAAATGATGGATTTAAATATGTCACTCTTTGAAAACTTGTGAATCATGAAACCCGAAGGGAAATTATCAAGAATGACATAACACCACGTCAAAAGATAAGAGAGAAAGAATCGCACTTCAGAATACAAGAATGTTTGAACTCCTCAAAAGAAGACAAGTGTTGAACACCATGTTTATTTTAGTGTATAGCTTGGCGGGTCATGACTTCGAGAGAGATCTTGAAGAACAATTGAAGAATGAACAGAATCCTTGACGAACCAGCAAGTTGAGCCATCGTGAGAACTCCGGTAATAAAAGAAAGATCAAAAGCAAGTGAAGGATGAAAAGAATAAGATTGAAGCCTTGCAATGATTGAGTGGAGCGTTGCGATGAGATAAAGCGGAAAACCTGAAACTCCGGAAAAGAAAGATGACCAAATGAAATCAAGAATTTTGATGAACCTCCGAAATAAGGAATTAATCACTTGGAAGAAACAAGAATAAGAATTACATTATGCTTATCCCTCATCATTTAGATTGATGACAAGCAACGGATTTGGCATACTACTTATTCTCGTAGAAAAGGATTAAGAGAGATATAGCTAACTTGATAAGGTCTTCAACGAACCACCGGTAGGATTGAAACAACGAATGAATTAATATGATAACCATGGAAGAGAATCTTGAGGAAACCACCGTAAGACTTGAAAATGAAAGTAGCAAAAGCACAAAACACCTGGAAGATTTTGAAAACGAATGAAGATACTTGTTGGGATTTAGATACATGAGAACGAAGAGATCACGAGCTGATAAGAGAATACTTGAATGATGCACCGGTAAGATTTGAAGAACGAGAGTTGAAAGCTGGAATGAATAATTCTGAGATGATGGACTCCAGAGAATCAAAAGAGAAGAGGTCGAGCCAACGATGAAAGAATTTGAAAGATCTTGGAGGAAGACATATGGCTGATGACAGTTCATTCTTACGTCAAACTTTCAAATAATTTGAGGATAGCACCGGAAAAATTAGAAGAGTCAGGTAAGATCCTAGGAAAGACCTGTGGGTTAGGGCCCACTCAAAAGATACACCATTGAACGATTGCTTTAAAGGGAGATTGCGTCGGTTGAATTAAATGGCTCAGAAGAGATAACATCCTCGAAAGTGCTTGAATGAATGCAGAGTGGAAACATGAATCTTCGAGATATCTTCAGCACTCCGGAACAATGAATAGTGTGAAGTGGATGATTAAGAGGTGCACCAGCATGGGAAAAGCATTTGAAAGGAGGAAAATGATGTGATTGACAAGGCTTGAGTTGAATCCACCGGAGAAGAAAGAGAACGAAGAATGATGAACTTGTAGAGCATCTTCACGAGAACCACCGGGTAAGAACATTGACGGAAAAGAATGGAGAGACTTCGCATCAATAAGATGGATACTTGATTAAGAAATCTGATTCCTTGAAGAAAAAGGGTGGGAGCGTGGGAAAACAAAGTCAACATGGAGACGGATGAAACGAATAACGTTGGGAAAAACGAGAGGTGATCTTGCGGATGTTAAAATGATCGGATCCACTTGAAGAGAAAACACACCGGTTGAAAAGGATTGACATGACAATCCCAATTATCATGAAGGATTGGTATTCACATAGGAGTATGAGGACACCATTTGGGGAAGGTATGGAATCAACACTTGTCATTGAAGCAACTCGAATACCACAACTCAAAACCAAACAAAGGATTGGCTTGCCAAATAAGCCAGAAACAAACATATGATTGACCCCATGTCGTATCATGTGTCTGTTGGAAAGATATCCTACGATATACTTGAATTCCCACTTATAAACTCCCAAAACTTTCTAGTTATGCAATCAGGTGTTGGGGATACAGGGGAAGCATAATATGTCACCCAAACTAACAATTCCTACATCCAGCTGTATCTATCCTTCAACACATAACCAAGAAACCTTCGGAAATAATTTACCTCAACCTTCGAAAAGCATCCGTTATACGAGTTATGGTAATACTCCCGAACTCCCACCCCAGTACTGGGTGGCGTCGAGGTTATCTCACCAACAACTACATAAAACAGATTTTCGATGTTGGTGAACTCAGGTATTCCGGAACTACAACGATAAAATTGTGACGACAACACCTCGGAGCTCAACTCCCCGGGACACTGCCACAACCCCTAGATGTCAGGAGGCACCAAGAACAATGTTCTCGTCACAAAACCATCGGAACGATTCCAAGATACCCGCGTGATCCTAAAATTTTTTAGTGAAATTTGAGAAGAGAAGAGTCAAAACTCTACGTCAGGAGGCCTCACCAGAGCGACGAAGGGAGTGAGGAGTAAAAAGAATCCTACTCTCCGATATATATATATATATATAATCCTATAAGACTCAAAACATTTTTCTAGACTCAACAACATCAGCGATTCAATCAAGTAGGGGGCTCCTAAGTCGGGGAAGGCTCTGATTACCAACTTGTAACACCCACGATGCGGCTATATCTCCCACGTGTCGGAGCACGACTTAGAGGCATAACCGCATAGTAGGTATGTCGCAAGAGGGGTAATCTTCACACATCCCATGTACTGAATAAGAAAGAGATAAAGAGTTGGCTTACAATCGCCACTTCAAACAATACATAAATATAGCATTACATCATCCAGATACAATCAAGGTCCGACTACGGAACCAAATAAAGAAAGACAACCCATAATGAAAAAGATCCCCGATCGCCCCAACTGGGCTCCACTACTGATCGAAAGGAAACGAAACAACACAACGAACACGATCTTCATCGAGCTCCCACTTGAGCTCAGCTGCATCACCTACACTGGTATCATCGGCACCTGCAACTGTTTGGAAGTATCTGTGAGCCACGGGGACTCAACAATCTCACACCTGCGAGATCAAGACTATTTAAGCTTATGGGTAGGAAAGAGTAGTGAGGTGGATCTGCAGCAAGGACTGGCATATATGGTGGCTAACTTACGCAAATGAGAGTGAGAAGAGAAGCAAAACATGGACGAGAAGCTAAGAGTGATCAAGAAGTGATCCTGAAGCTACTTACATTCAAGCATAACACGAGACCGTGTTCTCTTCCCGGACTCCACCGAAAAGAGACCATCATGGCAACACACTCGGTTGATTCATTTTAAATTAAGTTAAGTGTCAAGTTTTCTACAACCGGACATTAACAAATTCCCATCTGCCCATAACCGCGGGCATGTCTTTCGAAAGTTCAAAACCCTGTAGGGGTGTCCCAGCTTACCCCATCACAAGCTCTCACGGTCAATGAAGGATATTCCTTCTCCAAGGAAGACCCGATCAGACTCGGAATCCCGGTTACAAGACATTTCGACAATGGTAAAACAAGTCCAGCAAAGCCGCCCGGATGGGCCGACAAATCCCGATAGGAGCTGCACATATCTCGTTCTCAGGGCACACCGGATGAACACTATGTACAACTAAAACCAACCCTCAAGTTTCCCCGAGGTGGCGCTGCAAGTGGCTCTGTTTTGGACCAACACTCAGAGGACCACTGGCCCGGGGGTTTAAAATAAAGATGACCCTTGAGTCTGCAGAACCCAAGGGAAAAAGGCTTAGGTGGCAAATGGTAAAACCCAGGTTGGGCCTTGCTGGAGGAGTTTTGATCAAGGCGAACTGTCAAGGGGTTCCCATTATAACCCAACTGCGTAAGGAAAACAAAATCAAGGAACATAACACCGATATGACGGAAACTAGGGCGGCAAGAGTGGAACAAAACACCAGGCATAAGGCCGAGCCTTCCACCCTTTACCAAGTATATAGATGCATTAATGTAAACAAGCTATAATAATAATGATATCCCGAACGATATGCATGTTCCAACATGGAACAAACTTCATCTTCACCTGCAACTAGCAACGCTATAAGAGGGGCTGAGCAAAGCGGTAACATAGCCAAACAACGGTTTGCTAGCACAAGGTGGGTTAGAGGCTTGACATGGCAATATGGGAGGTATGATATAGCAAGTGGTAGGTATCGCGGCATAGCAAAAGAGCGAGCAACTAGCAAGCAAATATAGAAGTGATTTCGAGGATATGGTCATCTTGCCTGAAATCCCGCAAGCAAGAAGAATGAGTCCATGAAGAAGACAAACGGACGTAGTCGAACGGATCCTCACAACTCCGGAACGAAACCGAAGCTAACGAGAGAAGCAAACCAGAAAGAAGCAAGCAACATAGTAAACAACCATCACATAAACATGGCATGATGCACAACCAAGTATGATGCATGTCCGGTTTAAATATGCATGGCATGGCAAAGTGCACAAACAACACTACAAGTTAAGTGGAGCTCAATATGCAACGAGTTGCATATTGATGAAACACCACATCAATTATTTAGTTCGCTCTTGTTTATGTACCCAACAATATTAAATGTTATTAAACATGGCAAGAGGTGAAACATGAGTAAAATACACAGTTAGGCATTTTTAAATGAGGCCGGAAACATCGAACAACAATTCCGGCAAATCCTCATGTGCTTTAGCAATTTAATGCAACAACAACGTTAACCATACTAAATGTTATTATCATGATGCGGATGACATGTTCAAGTTTATGCAATTTTATGAAAATGTTGATAAGACCATTGTGAAGAATTTGCCACCGTGGTGGAAAGAAAAGGGTGCCACGGCAACATCCTGATGATCCGACAACTAGTAGAGATGCCGGTGCAAGAAACAAATGTGAGATGTATGGAATGTGCAAGAGGTACGGGGAATGATCCCGGATACCGGGTGTCCCACGAATCGGTGGAAAGGAAACGAGGGACAAAACAGACACGGTGCGAACACGGCCAAACAGGAGCATCTCATACAACACAAGCATTCGTTCACGGGCGGTTGTCTCGATGGTTATACCTTCGTAGCGTGCGTTTTCAGAACGGATCAAGTTCGTCGAAGGAAGTAGATGTTCTCTCAACGGTAGCAAAAGTAGCGGTTCTCACGGGTCGTAGAGGAAGTAGTTGTACTCACAAACTTGTCGGGTCCACGACGACGGTACCGGAACTTGACGGATCCATGGTCTCCGGGGGGAGTGGTACTTGGGCATAGTGATACACGTTCCGAAAGCGGTTCACGACGATGGTAGCTAACTTGGTGATCCGAAAGGGTACTTTGTGGTATTCTCGCAGTCGAACACGGGTCGTAGGGGAACTTGATGAAACCCAAGGCACCGATAGTCGTTCAGGACGCGTTGTGGAAGTAGTGGTTCACGGCGGAGAGGAACTTGGCGTTTTTGCAACCCGGGTCTACGACGACGGTAGATCCACATGGTCCACAAGTCCTTGATCGTTCGGGGTCCGACTTGCCGGCATGAAGGGGTACGATCTTCAGGGCCTTCGATGGACTTGGCGAAAAAAACCCGAAGACGCTGCTCGCTGGACTTGTGACAGAGGTCAACGAGGAGGTCGGGCAGGAACTCGTCAGGCAGCATGGGAGGTGGGAGAAAAGGTGTGGAGGCGCTGCTGGAGATGGTGGCGGAGCGCCCTACTCGTCCTTCAGGTCACCGGTGGCGGGGTCCTGCTTGCCGGGGTCCGACAACCGACGCGCGGGCGCATGGCGTGCTGCTGGTGAAGCTTGTCGCAGGCACCCGTGAGGAGGAAGGAGAGGAGACCAGTTCAGCGGCGAGGGGGATGTAGGGAAGGCCCCGGCAATGCACGGGGCTGCTACTGCTGCTCCGGCGAGCAGGCGGCAGGTCGAGGAGCTCGGGGCCCAGTGTCCAGATCGAACGGGGTGAGAGAGCTGCAGCCGGGAGGTTCAGGCGATGAGCAGAGGCACGACGAGGCGGAGCATGGGCCGGTGACAAGGCAAGGCGAAGAAGGGAGCCTGCGAGGGAGGAGAGGGAGACGAGCACAGGGAGATGGGTGGCTCTGGCCGGTCGTCCGGGGTCTACGAGCTCCGAACACGAGTGGAGCAGAGGGAGGTGGCGGCAAGGAGAAGCGGGAGGAGAGGTGCCGTGGGAGGAACTGCCGCAGGGAGCGAGGGTGAGGGCTCGGGGCTCCTCCCTGGCACGTGAGGAAGGGAGCGAGAGGAGGGAGAGATCGATGGGGATGGGGATTCGGGTGTGGCTTCTCCTGGTGCGATGCATGTGCGTGTGGCGGCGCGAGGGGACGAGGAAGAGGAGTGCAAGGATTGCTAGGGTAAGCAACGGGGGCCTGGTTGGGCCTTGGCCTTGGGCCGACGCATGAGGGAGGGAGGCCCAGGTGGGTTGGATGGCTGATGGGCCTCTTCTCTCTCTCCCTCTCTCATAAAACTACTTTGACTGAATTTGAACATGCGGGTAATTTTCTTGGACTCAGAAAAATATGCTCGGTCCGAGAAAATTAGAAAAGGCCGAATCAAACGATAAGAATTCAAACTCATTTGAATTTAATTCAAATGGGTTTGGACTAGGACGAGGTTTTAGGAGTATCCAAAAATGTTGAGAATTTTGGTAGAGCTCTAGAAAAAGGTAAAAGAATTATTGGCAAGGCTAGAGAGTCGAAACTTGAAGAAGAAAAGGCCAAGGGATTTAATATGCAAGTGGGTTCATGGGTGATTCGAAAACAATGGAATATTTTATAATATCTCCCTAAATATCGAGAGGGTATGTTTTAAAGAGAAACCACCATGTGAGTTGCCTCAATTTATGTAGTTGAGTTGGAAAGATTAAAGACTTGATGACATGATGCAATGCACATGATGCAATGATGAATGCAACAAGTAAAAACAAATCACACAACGAATCTCGGAAACCCTGGAAGGCATCTGAAGCTCCAGTCTTGGGGCGTCACATGTCATTTCCTTCTGCTCCTCGTTGGGTTCAATACTCTTACTTATCGAAAGGACTACGATAGATCCCCTATACTTATGGGTTATCAAGACTCTTTTCTGGTGCCGTTGCCGGGGAGTGAAGCGCCTTTGGTAGGTGTAATTTGGTAAGGAAAAAATTATATAGTGTGCTGAAATTTACTGTCACTTGCTACTATGGAAAATAATCCTTTGAGGGGCTTGTTCGGGGTATCTTCACCCCGAACAGTAGAGCACAGAGTTGCTTCTCAACCTACTGAAAATATTTACTTTGAAATTCCTTCAGGTATGATTGAGAAACTACTAGCTAATCCTTTTACAGGAGATGGAACATTACATCCCGATATGCACCTAATCGACGTGGATGAAGTTTGTGGATTATTTAAGCTTGAAGGTATGCCCGAGGATGTTATCAAGAAGAAGGTCTTTCCCTTTATCATTGAAGGGAAAGGCATTGACATGGTTTAGGCTATGTGATGATGTTGGATCATGGAACTACAACCGATTGAAATTGGAATTTCATCAGAAGTTTTATCCTATGCTTCTCGTTCATCGTGATCGTAATTATATATATAATTTTTGGCCTCGCGAAGGAGAAAGCATCGCTCAAGCTTGGGGGAGGCTTAAGTCAATGTTATATTCATGCCCCAATCATGAGCTCTCAAGAGAAATTATTATTCAAAAATTTTATGCTCGGCTTTCTCTCAATAATCGTTCCATGCTCTATACTTCTTGCACTTGGTTCTTTTATGATGAATACTATGGAATTCAGATGGGATTTATTGTAAAGAATTAAACGCAACTCTGAAGATTGGGAACTCGATGAAGGTAAGGAGTCAGGTATAACACCTAAGTTTGATTGTGTTAAATCTTTCATGGATACTGATGCTTTTCATGAATTTAGCACTAAATATGGACTTGACTCTGAGATAGTAGCTTCTTTCTGTGAATCATTTGCTACTCATGTTGATCTCCCTAAGGATAAGTGGTTTAAATATCATCCTCCCATCAAAGTAAAAGTAGTTGAACCTATTAAAGTTGAAGAAAATACTATCACTTATAATGTTGATCCTATTGTTCCTACTGGCTATATTGAGAAACCACCTTTTCCTGTTAGAATGAAGGATCATGCTAAAGCTTCAACTGTGGTTCGTAAGAGTAATACTAGAACAGCTACACCCTCTGAGAAAATTATAGTTGAACCTAGTATTGCTATGGTTAAAGATCTCTTGGTCGATAATATTGATGGGCATGTTATTTACTTTTGTGATGAAGCTGCTAGAATTGCTAGACCCGATACTAAAGATAAACATAGACCTATTGTTTGCATGCCTGTTGTTTCTGTTAAAATAGGAGATCATTGCTATCATGGCTTATGTGACATGGGTTCTAGTGTGAGTGCAATACCTCATTCCTTATACAAAGAAATTATGCATGATATTGCACCTGCTGAGATAGAAGATATTGATGTTACTATTAAGCTTTCCAATAGAGATACTATTTCACCAGTCGGGATTGTGAGAGATGTTGAAGTCTTGTGTGGTAAAGTTAAATATCCTATTGATTTTCTTGTTCTTGGTTCCCCACAAGATGGCTTTTGTGCCATTATGTATGGTAGACCCTTCTTGAATACTGGTAATGCTAAGATAGACTGCAAAAAGGATATTGTTTCTATTGGTTTAGGGGGTATGTCTCATGATTTTAATTTTGCTAAATTTCGTAGACAACCCCATGATAAAGAATTGCCTAGTAAAGATGAAATTACTTGCTTCTATTGCCGTGCCTCCTAATAATCCTTTAGAACAATATTTGCTAGACCATGAAAATGATATGTTTATGAATGAAAGAAGGAAAATAGATGAAGTATTCTTTAAACAACGACCTATTTTGAAACACAGCTTGCCTGTTGAAATTCTAGGGGATCGTCCTCCACCTAAGGGTGATCCCGTGTTTGAGCTTAAACCATTACCTGATACTCTTAAATATGCTTATCTTGATGAAAATAAAGATATATCCTAGTATTATTAGTGCTAACCTTTCATAACAGGAAGAAGAGAAATTATTGAAAACTCTGAAGAAGCATCATGTTCCTATTGAATATACTCTTGATGATCTTAAGGGCATTAGTCCCACTCTATGCCAGCACAAAATACAATTGGAGAAAGACGCTAAACCAGTTGTTGATCACCAACGACGGTTAAATCCTAAGATGAAAGAAGTGGTAAGAAATGAAATACTAAAGCTTCTGGAGGCAGGTATAATTTATCCTGTTGCTGATAGTCAGTGGGTTCGGCCGACTTGTAGGCGACCATTTCCAGCGTGTTCAACTGCTCTATGCATGTGGTTGCTTGTGGTTTAGGCGGCCTGATAACCGACAAGTATAGGGGATCGTTTGTAGTCTTTTTCGATAAATAAGAGTGTCGAACCCAATGAGGAGCTAAAGGCAGAACAAATATTCCCGCAAGTTCTATCGACCACTGATACAACTCTACGCATACTCGACGTTTGCTTTATGGGAAACAAGTATGAAACTATTTTGTAGGTGTGATGCTAGAACTACGTGATTTGCAAGAATAAAACTAGAAGTACTTTGCAAGATAATAAAAGTTATGTGTTTAGTAAAAGGGTTCTTGTCAACAAGGTTATTTGTCCCTAGGCAATCGATAATAAGTACCGGTAATCATTCTTGCAATTCTATATGAGGGAGAGGCATGAGCTAACATACTTTCTCTACTTGGATCATATGCACTTATGCTTGGAACTCTAGCAAGCATCCGCAACTACTAAATATCATTAAGGTCATGAAACCAAACCATAGCATAAAGTATCAGGTCCTCTTTATCCCATACGCCATAGCCCACCTACTCGGGTTTAAGCTTCTGTCACTCTCGCAACCCACCATAAGCGAACCATGAACATATTACAACACCGTACAGCGGGGGGCCCTCATGTTTGCGCGAGAACGGAGGGCACCTTAGGACAACACCATAAATAAAATATAAAATCATACCAACTGACGGTGTCCTAGACTAGGGGGTGAGGGAGTCCTGGACTAAGGGGTCCTCGGGCGTCCGACCTATTAGCCATGGGCCGGACTGATGGGCTGTGAAGATACGAAGACCGAAGACTGCACCCGTGTCGGGATGGGACTCTCCTTGGTGTGGAAGGCAAGCATGGTGACCGAATATTTAGATTCCTTTCTTTATAACCGACCTTGTGTAACCCTAGATCCTCCTGGTGTCTATATAAACCGGAGGACTTAGTCCGAATAGGACAGATTCATTATCATAGCCATGCAAGCTAGACCTCTAGGGTTTAGCAATTACGATCTCGAGGTAGATCAACTCTTGTAATACTCATATTCATCAATATCAATCAAGCAGGACGTAGGGTATTATCTCCATACAGAGGGCCCAAACCTGGGTAAACATCGTGTCCCTTGTCTACTATTACCATCGACCTTGGACGCACAGTTCGGGACCCCCTACCTGAGATCCGCCGGTTTTGACACCGACATTGGTGCTTTCATTGAGAGTTCCACTCTGCCGTCATCGAAAGGGTCCTCCGGACGAGCTCTGGCCTTAGGCCAAACCCTTCGGCTGGGCGGTTTTACCATGATCGCCCGCTCGGCCTTTAAGTCGACGATGATGACCTCTCGAGTCATCAAAAATCGCCTCTGCGTTGATTCTGAATGCGCCAAATGGATGGATCCGACGGATTTTTCGTCTTTGAACGAACTCCTAGATCACATTGCCGCCTTGGGGGTCGCTAGACTACGATCGGATTGGGCTTAAACACGACTAGAGAGAGATTAACTCTCCACCGATCACCTACCAGACAGCGGTAGTCGAGGAGCAAGATAACCCTTCCTCTATATTGAGGACGAATTATGTTTGGATCTCCGACCTCAAGAACCCGGACAAGTACCAGAAGAAAGGCACGCCTTGTCCTCCGAACATAGAGTCAGACGATAAGCTTCAAAAATCAGAAGATACTCCGTAGCCCGTACTGTTCAGTCTGGAAAAACCTCAGACTCCGGATCATCGATCGGGTCAGGGCTCAAATCCGACTCCGCCCACCCATCCAGACATAAGCGCTCTCATGAGCATACAACAGCAGTCTCAGGAAACGGTCCATCACTTTTGGGCCAGATTCCTCCTTGTTAAGAACAAGGTTAAAGATTGCCGCGACGAGGACGCGATATCAGCGTTCCGCAACAATTGCACGAACGAAGGAATTCTCAATGCCATTAATCGCCGCCGCATAATACACTTCGCTGACTTGGCAACTATCATACAGAAGTACAGCGGAATGGAAAGTGCCTGGAGATATTAGAAAGCATGGGAGCCACCGGTCCCAACTCAACCACTAGTCCAGGCGAAAAGGGCGCACCCCTGTGACACGCCCAGTCCAATGTTCAAGAAATACAAACTCGTTACGCGGCGCGGAACCGTTTTGGAGGGATGGCTCGATGGCCCATGCAAAATACATACCACACCGGATACCATACCAACCCACAGCCTTAGAGCATGTTGGATACTCCGGCAGGTAGCCAAAAGCGGCGAGGACATCCTTACCAAAAACACCACAGAGCAACACCCTCCAGAAGACGACGACCCCAGAGTACTGACGGTCTTTGAGACATTCGCTTCAAATAATAGGTGCAAAAGGGCACTCCGCGAGCTCGCCGAAGTCTTCCAGATCGCAACAATAAACCCCTGGAACGACACGATGGTAATCTTTAATGCTAGCGACGAGCCAAAACATAGGACAGTCCGAGCACCAGCCGCCTTGGTCCTCAGCCCCATTGTGGATGGCTTTCGGCTCACCAAGGTTCTCATGGACGGCGGCAGCGGACTAAACCTCATCTATGAGTATACAATACGAAAAATGGAAATAGATATGAGCCGCATCGAGCAAAGAAACATGACCTTCCGAGGAATCATTCCCAGTCGGGAGGCAAGGTGTGCGGGAAAAATCATACTCGATGTGGTATTCAGCACACCGGAGAACTATCGGCCCGAAGAAATATCCTTCCAATTAGCCCCCTTCAACAATGGGTATCATGCCCTCTTAGGGCGAGATGCTTTTACGCGCTTTCAAGCAGTACCACATTACGGGTACATGAAGCTTAAGATGCCCAGGCCCAATGGTATAATCACTCTAGCTAGTGATCCGGACATAGCACTCCGCGCCGAGAATAAAACAGCGTCCCTGGCCCTCGAGGCATTATTTGAAGCCCTCGCGGACAAAGAGTTAACCGCGCTGCGCTCCATGGTGGACAGGGATGATGTGGTCCTAGACAAATGACCCAAATCCAGCTCCTTCAAACCGGCAGAAGAAATAGTCAAATTCCAAGTCCATCCAACAGACCCCAAGAAGACAACATCCATTGGAGCACAACTAGACCCGACGGTTGACGCCGCTCTACGAGTTTTCCTGCGCAAGAATTCGGATATATTCGCCTGGCACCCTTCTGATATGCCAAGAATCCCACGCGAGCTGGCCAAACACAGCCTCAATATATTGAAGGGATATAAGCCAGTCAACCCAGCACTACGACGCTTTTCAAAAATGAAACATCAAGCTATGGGGGAGGAGCTAGCCAAGCTAATTGAGGCCGGATTCATTAGAGAAATAAAACATCCGGACTGGCTGGCACACTTGGTAATGGTACCAAAGAAGGACAAATCCTGGCGCTTGTGCGTCGATTTCAAAGACCTCAATAATGCTTGCCCCAAGGATCCCTTCCCCCTCCCTGCATTGATCGAATCATTGACGGTACCGTAGGACATGACTCACTGTGCTTCCTTGACGCATATTCCGGATACCATCAAATCAAAATGAAGGAGCCCGATCAAGCTGCAACAGTATTCATCACCCCATATGGGCCATTCTGCTTCAACACCATGCCCTTCGGACTCAAGAATGCAGGCGCCACATACCAACGCATGATTCAAACATGCGTGGAGAAACAGATCGGCAAGACAGTTGAAGCTTATGTGGATGACGTCGTCATCAAAACTAGGCACGTCGAAACACTAATAGACGATTTACGTCTCACATTCGACAACCTCCGCGTGTATGACATTAAGCTCAATCCGGAAAAGTGCGTTTTCGGTGTCCCGGTCGGAAAACTGATGGGCTTCATCGTTTCCAATAGAGGAATTGAAGCAAATCAAGCCAAAAATGGAGCTTTGTCCCAATTGGCTACACCAACAGACCTTAAACAAGTTCGAAAGCTTGCGGGTTGCATGGCAGCTCTAAGCCGCTTCATCTCCAGATTGGGAGAAAAGGCACTACCACTCTATTGCCTTCTACGGCGAAGCGATCACTTCGAGTGGACGGACGCAGCAACAGCCGGACTGGAGGAAATAAAAACCCTCCTCGCAAGCAATCCAATCCTGGCCGCACCAAATGCCGGCGAACCGATGTTATTATACATATCAGCAACACATCAGGTGGTGAGCGCCGTGCTCGTCATTGAATGACAACAGGATGGACATAAATTCCCTCTTCAGAAGCCAGTATACTACGTATCCACTGTCCTTACACCATGCAAATCCCGGTACCCCCATTATCAAAAGATAGCATACGCGGTCTTCATGACATCCCGAAAGCTCCGCCACTACTTCTAGGAGTGTTCGATTACAGTGGCTTCCGAAGTACCACTCCATGAAATTATAAACAACCGCGATGCCACGGGCCGGATTGCTAAATGGGCCATTGAGCTCCTCCCATTTGACATTACATATAAACCACGTTGAGCTATTAAATCCCAAGTACTGGCTGACTTCATCGCCGAATGGACAGAGGCCGAACTCCCTAAAGAGTATGACACATACTCCAATTGGGTTATATATTGCGATGGCTCCAAAATGCTTGCAGGGCTAGGAGTAGGCGTCGCTTTAATGTCCCGTACTGGAGACGTCGTTCAGTACGTACTCCAAATACTATACACAGACTCCAATAACGCAGCCGAATACGAGGCCTTATTGCATGGTCTCTGGATGGTCGTCTCCATGGGCATACAACTCCTAGAAGTGCGCGGGGACTCAAACCCTGCAATATCTCAAATAAATGGAGACTTCGACGCCAAAGATCCGAAGATGGCATCTTATCATGACGCAGTCATAAAAATGTCATCCCGGTTCAAGGGGCTCGAGTTCCATCATGTGGCTCGAGAAAGTAATCAAGCGGCGGACGTTTTGCTCGTATCAGCGCTAAGAGCGACCCGTCCCACCTAATATCTTTCTGGAACGGCTTTTTAAGCCATCCGTGGTGTGGCTAGGGGAAAACGGCAACACTAGTCCGGATCCAAACATAACCCCAGATCCTGGAAACACCGACGTCATCAGAGGCTCAGCCACCGAAATAACACCGTCGGCGCATCTCATCATGCTAGTCATTGCCCCATGGACCAAACCCTTCCTGGCCTACCTTAACAGGAAGGAGCTTCCTGAGGACGAGAATGAGGCCTGCTGCATTGTCTGGCGATCAAAGGCCTACAAGGTTCATGATGGAGAACCCTACAAGAAAAGTGCTACCGGAGTTCTTCAACGATGTATCTCCGAGGAAGAGGGGCAACAGTTCTTGGCTGAAATTCACGCTGGACTCGGCGGTCACCATGCCGCAGCTCGGGCCCTTGTTAGCAAGGCCTTCCGTATAGAGTTTTACTGGCCGACGACCCGAGCAGATGCACATGACCTTGTCCAACGTTGCGTCGGATGCCAACTCCTTGCCAACCAAACCCATATGCCCCTGATAACCCATAAGTATATGGGATCGCAACAGCTTTCGAGGGTAGAGTATTCAACCCAAATTTATTGATTTGACACAAGGGGATCCAAAGAATATTCTCAAGTATTAGCAGCCGAGTTGTCAATTCAACCACACCTGGAAACTAAGTATCTCCAGCAAAGTGTTTAGTAGCAAAGTAATATGATAGTGATGGTAACGGTAACAAAAGAGTAATGAAAGCAAAGTAATGTTTTTTGGTATTTTGTAGTGATTGTAACAATAGCAACGGGAAAGTAAATAAGCGTAAACCAGTATATGGAAAGCTCGTAGGCATCCGATTAATGATGGATAATTATGCCGAATGTGGTTCATCATGTAACAATCATAACATAGGGTGACACAGAACTAGCTCCAATTCGTCAATGTAATGTAGGCATGTATTTCGAATATAGTCATACGTGCTTATGGAAAAGAACTTGCATGACATCTTTTGTTCTACTCTCCCATGGCAGCGGGGTCCTAATGGAAACTAAGGGATATTAAGGCCTCCTTTTAATAGAGAACCGGAACAAAGCATTAGCACATAGTGAATACATGAACTCCTCAAACTACGGTCATCACCGGTAAGTATCCCGATTATTGTCACTTCGGGGTAACGGATCATAACACATAATAGGTGACTACAGACTTGCAAGATAGGATCTAGAACTCTCATATATTGATGAAAACATAATAGGTTCAGATCTGAAATCATGGCACTCGGGCCCTAGTGAAAAGCATTAAGCATAGAAAAGTCATAGCATCATCAATCTCAGAACATAGTGGATAGTAGGGATCAAACCCTAACAAAACTAACTCAATTACATGGTGAATCTCATCCAACCCATCACTGTCCAGCAAGCCTATGATGGAATTACTCACGCACGGCGGTGAGCATCTTGAAATTGGTGATGGAGGAAGGTTGATGATGACGACGGCGACGAATCCCCCTCTCCGGAGCCCCGAACAGACTCCAGATCAGCCCTCCCGAGAGGTTTTAGGGCTTGGCGGCGGCTCCGTATCATAAAACGCGATGATTTCTTCTCTCTTATTTTTTCTCCCCGAAAGAAGTTATATAGAGTTGGAGTTGGAGTCGGGGGGTCTCCAGGGGGCCCACGAGGTAGGGGGGCGCGCCCTAGGGGGGGCCACCTTCATGAGAAGGGTGTGGGCCCCCTGGTCTTCATCTTTGGCGAGGATTTTTTATTATTTATTGTAAGGTATTTCGTGGAGTTTTAGGTCATTCCGAGAACTTTTGTTTTCTGCACATAAAACAACATCATGGCAATTCTGCTGAAAACAGCGTCAGTCCGGGTTAGTTCCATTCAAATCATACAAGTTAGAGTCCAAAACAAGGGCAAAAGTGTTTGGAAAAGTAGATACGACGGAGACGTATCAACTCCCCCAAGCTTAAACCCTTGCTTGTCCTCAAGCAATTCAGTTGACAAACTGAAAGAAATAAAGAAAAACTTTTACAAACTCTATTTGCTCTTGTTGTTGTAAAGATGTCAAGCTAGCATTGAAGTTTTCAGCAAAGATTATAACTAACCACATTTGCAATAATTCTCAGGTCTCATGATTACCCATATCAATAGCATAATCAACTAGCAAGCCATAATAATAAATCTCGGATGACAACACTTTCTCAAAACAATCATAATATGATATAACAAGATGGTACCTCGATAGCCCTTTCTGAGACCGCAAAACATAAATGCAGAGCACCTTTAAAGATCAAGGACTGACTAGACATTGTAATTCATGGTAAAAGAGACCCAATCATAGTCACACCCAATATAAATTAACAGTAATGAATGCAAATGACAGTGGTGCTCTCCAACTGGTGCTTTTGATAAGAGGGTGATGACTCAACATAAAAGTAAATACATAGGCCCTTCGTAGAGGGAAGCAAGGATTTTTAGATGTGCCAGAGCTCGGTTTTGAAATAGAGGTGAATAATATTTTGAGCGGTATACTTTCATTGTCAACATAACAACCAAGAGATAGTGATATCTTCCATGCTACACACATTATAGGCGGTTCCCAAACAGAATGGTAAAGTTTATACTCCCCCTCCACCAACAAACATCAATCCATGGCTTGCTCCAAACAACGAGTGCCTCCAACATACATCAGGTCCCAGGGGGAGTTTTGTTTGCAATTATTTTGATTTAGTTTGCATAAAGCATGGGACTGGGCATCCCGACGACCAGCCATTTATCTCGTGAGTGAGGAGCGGAGTCCACTCCTATTGAGAATAACCCGCCTAACATGGAAGATACAGACAACCCTAGTTGATACATGAGCTATTCGAGCATACAAAACAGGATGATTATTTGAAGGTTTAGAGTTTGGCACATACAAATTTACTTGGAACGGCAGGTAGATACCGCATATTGGAAGGTATAGTGGACTCATGTGGAATAATTTTGGGGTTTAAGGAGTTTGGATGCACAAGCAGTATTCCCGCTTAGTACAGGTGAAGGCTAGCAAAATACTGGGAAGCGACCAACTAGAGAGCGACAACAGCCATGTACATGCATTAAAATTAATAAACATTGGATGCAAGCATGAGTAGGATATAATCCACCATGAACATAAATATTGTGAAGGCTATGTTGATTTGTTTCAACTGCATGCGTGAACATGTGCCAAGTCAGGTCACTTACATCATTCAGAGGAGGATACCACCCTATCATACCACATCGTAACCATTTTAATAGCATGTTGGCTCGCAAGGTAAATCATTATAACTCATAGCTAATCAAGCATGGCACAAGCAACTATGATCTCTAATTGTCATTGCAAACATGTTTATTCATAACTAGCTGAATCAAGAACGATGAACTCATCATATTTACAAAAACAAAAGAGGTCGAGTTCATACCAGCTTTTCTCATCTCAGTCAGTCCATCATATATCATCATAATTGCCTTTCACTTGCACGACCGAATGATGTGAATAATAATAAGAGTGCACGTGCATTAGACTAAGCTGGAATCTGCGAGCATTCAATAAATAGGAGAAGACAAGGCAATATGGGCTCTTTTGTCAGATAAACAATAATGCATATAAGAGCCACTTCAACAATTTAATCATGGTCTTCACCTACTGACCCCCAAAGAAAACAAAAGAAATAAAACTATTTACACGGGAAAGCTCCCAACAAGCAAAAGAAGAACAGGAAATATTTTTGGGTTTTCTTTTTAATTACTACTATAAGCATGGAGAGTGAATTAATTAAAAGCTATGACTATTTTTTTCTTAAGGTTTATTAAACACACAAGAAGAAAGCAGAAAAGAAAAGAAACTAGCATGGATGATACAATGAAAAAGTATGAGCACCGACATCTAGCAATGAGTGTGTGTGAACATAAATGTAATGTCGGTGAGAAATACGTACTCCCCCAAGCTTAGGCTTTTGGCCTAAGTTGGTCTATGGCCACGGCTGGCCTGGCTGATATCCATAATAATAGTTGTTGGGGTCGTACTGTGATGAGGAAGAAGAAGGCTCCGATTGCCACTGGCTGGCAATCATCTCCGGATCCCACTGATAGTTAGACTTTCATGAAGGATCAAATTGTGGTTCCGGTTCTGGCTCCTCGGCTGGTGTAGGGTTCCGGTAGGCGTGGATAGCCGTCAACTGAACAAGGTACTTGCCTACAGTCAAATCAAACAAAGCAGGAGCAGGCAAGGTAATGGTCTCAGGATGATGTTTATTAAAGAACAATTGATATTTAAGCTCTCCTGCCCTATTCTTAACAATAAAATCATGTGCCACCATACTTTTATAATCTTAATAAACACGAGGCAGCACTTTTTCTTTCTTCTCAGCATGCCTAATAGGAATGTTAAAATGTGCAGCTAGGCGTGTAGCATAGATGCCTCCAAAGATGGGACCCTTAGTACGTTTCATACTTAACCATCTAGCAATAATGTCGCCCATACTAAAAGTGTTATCACTGTATAAACCTTGGAGCAAAATAATAATATCAGGGATACTAAGGTTTCCATAGTTTCCGCGGCGAATTAAGCAACGACTAGCAAATAATGCAAAGTAACGTAAGACAGGAAAATGTATGCTAGTGATTCGTGCATCGGAAACCTTCCTAATTTCCCCTACAGTGATAGTATTAATAAATCCCTCCACATCATCATGATGTGGTTCTTCTGTCTTGCCCCCAAAAGGGACTAAACAAATCCGACAGAAATCATAAAGTGACATCTCCTTATGCTTATCATATAAATGAAACTCCACCGTAGGTGGTGAGTTCCTAGAATGAAAATGAAAGTTTTGCACAAAGGTATTTGTGAATAAGAGATACTGATCGCATTGGTCGTGGAGGAAAGCAGTGAGGCCTGCATTATGATCCAACTCATGAAAATCTTCATAAATCCCGGCTGCTCTCAAGAAATCCTCAGAAGGCCATTCAAACGCCCGAACCTCCGCGGTGCGCGACAAATTATACTTAGGCTTCGGTGCCATTTCCTTTGAGATTTGGCTCGATGAGCCCCTCAATAATCTCCTCACCATTTTCTGAAAAATTATGACTTTTTTAGTAACTTCAAAATAAAAGTAAACCAAACTCAATAATATTGATAGCAACTACTCCTACAAGTGCCTAGGGCCTATATCATGCATCAAAACTACTTTTGACCATATAAATTTGACATGCAAGCTCAAGAACAGGGTCACCTAAGCAACACAAATTTGCAATGAATAAAGCACTAGAACAAAAACTAATTGGACCAATGGAGGAGTCACATACCAAGGAACAATCTCCCCAAGCAGTTTTGTGAGAGGTGCTTTGAGCAAGGAGATCGAAAATGGCAGCAAAACGATCTTGGACTCGGGTTTGAGCTAGTTTTTCGTGTTTGGGGGAGGAAGATAAAGTGTGTGGCTGAAAGAATAAGTGGAGGAGGGCCACCGTGGGCCCACGAGGCAGGGGGACGCGCCCTAGGGGGGTGGGCGCGCTCTCCACCTTCGTGGAAAGGTGGTTGGCCCCCCTGGTGTGATCTTTGTTCCATAAATCCTCAAATATTCTATAAAAAATCATATTTAATTTTTAGGGCATTTGGAGAATTTTTATTTTTGAGGTATTTTTATATTGCACGGATAATCAGATAACAGACAGAAAATTATTTATTTTTATTTTATTTCAACTAAATAACAGGAAGTAAAAGTGAGGGTACAGAAGGTTGTGCTTCTAGTTTCATCCATCTCATGCTCGTCAAAAGGAATCCACTAACAAGTTTGATCAAGTCTTGTTAACAAACTCATTCCGATTAACATGAAACCGGAGAAATTTCGAATAACACTAGGTTACCTCAACGGGGATATGCACATCCCCAATAATAAGTATATCCTATTTCTTCTTGACAGTAGGAAGAGGAAATTCAAAACCTCCAAATATAATCGATGGAATTTTTCCGATAGAATTGATACTATGAACTTGAGGTTGTTTCCTCGGAAAGTGTACCATATGCTCATTACCATTAACATGAACAGTGACATTGCCTTTGTTGCAATCAATAACAGCCCCTGCAGTATTAAGAAAAGGTCTTCCAAGAATAATAGACATACTATCGTCTTCAGGAATATCAAGAATAAAAAGTCCGTTAAAATAGTAATGTTTGCAACCACAATAGGCACGTCCTCACAAATACCGACAGGTATAGCAGTTGATTTATCATCCATTTGCAAAGATATTTCAGTAGGTGTCAACTTATTCAAGTCAAGTCTATGATATAAAGAGAGAGTCATAACACTAACACTGACTCCAAGATCACATAAAGCAGTTTTAACATAGTTTCTTTTAATGGAGCATGGTATAGTAGGTACTGCTAGATCTCCAAGTTTCTTTGGTATTCCACCCTTGAAAGTATAATGAGCAAGCATGGTGGAAATTTCAGCTTCTGGTATCTTTCTCTTATTTGTAATAATATCTTTCATGTACTTAGCATAAGGATTTGTTTTGAGTATATCAGTTAATCGCATACGCAAAAAGTTAGGTCTAATCATTTTAGCAAAGCGCTCAAAATCCTCATTATCCTTTTTCTTGGATGGTTGGGGAGGAAAGGGCATGGGTTTCTGAACCCAAGGCTCTCTTTCTTTACCATGTTTCCTAGCAACAAAATCTTTCTTATCATAACGTTGATTCTTTGATCGTGGGTTATCAAGATCAACATGAGGTTCAATTTCTACATCATTATCATTACTAGGTTGAGCATCATTATGAACATCATCATTAACATTTTCATTAGGTTCATGATCATTGCCAGATTGTGCTTCAGCATCAGACATAGAGATATCATTTGTATTATCAGGTGGTTCAGCAATAGGTTCACTAGAAGTTTGCACAGTTCTATCATTTTTCTTTTTCTTCTTTTTAGAAGAACTAGGTGCATCAATTTTATTTCTCTGAAAATCTTGCTCAATTCTCTTAGGGTGGCCTTCAGGATACAAAGGTTCTAGAGTCATTCTACCAGTTCTAGTAGCCACTTTAACAGCATAATCATTTTTCTTACTATTCATCTCATTGAGCAATTCTTTTTGAGCTGTAAGTACTTGTTCTACTTGAGTGGTAACCATAGAAGCATGTTTGCTAACAAGTTTAAGTTCACCTCTAATATTAGCTATATAGTCACCCAAGTATTTAATCATGTCAGCATCTTGTTTTAATTGTCTACCAAAATAAGCATTAAAGTCTTCTTGCTTAAACATAAAATTATAAAACTCATCCAAGCACTGACTAGCAATTTTAGCAGGAGGGATTTCAGCTTTATCATATCTATAGAGAGAATTTACCTTCACTACATGTGTCGACTTATCGAGGTCTGGAGGTTCTTCAATAAATAAAGGATTAATATCATATGTTTCTTCGGTAGGCGGTAAATTAAGACCATGTATTTCTTTAATAGGAGGTAAATTCTTCACATCTTCAGCTTTAATACCTTTTTCTTTCATAGATTTCTTTGCCTCTTGCATATCCTCGGGACTGAGAAATAGAACACCTCTCTTCTTCGGAGTTGGTTTAGGAATAGGATCATTAATTGGAGTAGGAGCTGGCTCAGGAAGTGCCCAATTATTTTCATTTGTCAACATATTATTTAATAAGATTTCAGCTTCATCCGGTGTTCTTTCCCTGAAAAGAGAACCAGCACAACTATCCAGGTAATCTCTGGAAGCATCGGTTAGTCCATTATAAAACATATCAACTATTTCAATTTCTTAAGAGGATGATCAGGCAAAGCATTAAGTAACTTGAGAAGCCTCCCCCAAGCTTGTGGGAGACTCTCTTCTTTAATTTGCACAAAGTTGTATATTTCCTTTAAAGCTGCTTGCTTCTTATAAGCAGGGAAATATTTAGCAGAGAAGTAATAAATCATGTCCTGGGGACTACGCACACAACCAGGATCAAGAGAATTAAACT
The DNA here is from genome assembly GCF_003073215.2 of Triticum urartu. Classification (NCBI taxonomy): domain Eukaryota; kingdom Viridiplantae; phylum Streptophyta; class Magnoliopsida; order Poales; family Poaceae; genus Triticum; species Triticum urartu. The sequence goes on from NC_053026.1 coordinate 235,044,160, forward strand.
ATATCTTAGCATCACCCTTTAATGAGAACGAAAATATTTTAAGGATATAAAAGTAGCGAGATCTCTCATCATTAGTGAACAGGGTGGCTATATCATTTAATTTAGTAAGATGTGCTGCAACAGTTTCAGATTCATAGCCATGAAAAGGATGAGATTCAACCAAAGTAATTATATCAGGATCAACAGAGAATTCATAATCCATATCAGCAACACAGATAGGTGAAGTAGCAAAAGCAGGGTCAGGTCTCATCCTAGCATTTAGAGATTGCTTATTCCATTTAGCTAATACCCTTTTGAGTTCATATCTATCTTTGCAAGCTAAAATAGATAAAGAAACATCTTGATCAAATAAATAACCCTTAGGAATAACAGGTGATTCTTCATCATCACTTTCATCTTCATAATCGGATTCAATATTTTCAATCTCTCTAGCCCTGGCAAGTCGTTCCTCGAGAAAATCACTAAGTGGCATAGTAGTATCATGCATAGAGGTAGTTTCATCATAATCATGTGACATATCAGAACGAATAGCAGAAGCAGGTGTAGGTGTCGCAAACTTACTCATAACAGAAGGTGAATCAAGTGCAGAGCTAGATGGCAGTTCCTTACCTCCCCTCGTAGTTGAGGGATAGATCTTGGTTTTTGGATCTCTCAAGTTCTTCATAGTGTCCAGCAGATATAAATCCCAAGTGACTCAAAGAATAGAGCTATGCTCCCCGGAAACGGTGCCAGAAATTAGTCTTGATAACCCACAAGTATAGGGGATCGCAACAAATTTCAAGGGTAGAGTATTCAACCCAAATTTATTGATTCAACACAAGGGGAGCCAAAGAATATTCTCAAGTATTAGCAGCTGAGTTGTCAATTCAACCACACCTGGAAACTTAGTATCTGCAGCAAAGTGTTTAGTAGCAAAGTAATATGACAGTGATGGTAACAGTAACAAAAGAGTAATGAAAGCAAAGTAATGTTTTTGGTATTTTGTAGTGATTGTAACAATAGCAACGGGAAAGTAAATAAGCGTAAACCAGTGTATGGAAAGCTCGTAGGCATCGGATCAATGATGGATAATTATGCCGGATGTGGTTCATCATGAAACAGTCATAACAAAGGGTGACACAGAACTAGCTCCAATTTGTCAATGTAATGTAGGCATGTATTCCGAATATAGTCATACGTGCTTATGGAAAAGAACTTGCATGCCATCTTTTGTCCTACCCTCCAGTGGTAGCAGGGTCCTAATGGAAACTAAGGGATATTAAGGCCTCCTTTTAATAGAGAACCGGAACAAAGCATTAGCACATAGTGAATACATGAACTCCTCAAACTACGGTCATCACCGGTAAGTATCCCGATTATTGTCACTTCAGGGTTAACGGATCATAACACATAATAGGTGACTATAGACTTGCAAGATAGGATCTAGAACTCTCATATATTGATGAAAACATAATAGGTTCAGATCTAAAATCATGGCACTCGGGCCCTAGTGACAAGCATTAAGCATAGCAAAGTCATAGCAACATCAATCTCAGAACATAGTGGATACTAGGGATCAAACCCTAACAAAATTAACTCGATTACATGGTGAATCTCATCCAACCCATCACCGTCCAGCAAGCCTACGATGGAATTACTCACGCACGGCCGTGAGCATCATGAAATTGGTGATGGAGGAAGGTTGATGATGACGACGGCCACGAATCCCCCTCTCCGGAGCCCCGAACGGACTCCAGATCAGCCCTCCCAAGAGGTTTTAGGGCTTGGCGGCGGCTCCGTATCGTAAAACGCGATGATTTCTTCTCTCTTATTTTTTCTCCCCGAAAGCAGTTATATAGAGTTGGAGTTGGAGTCGGGGGGCCCCCGGGGGGCCCCGGGGGGTGGGGGGGCGCGCCCTGGGGGGGGGGCGCCCCCACCCTCGTGAGAAGGTGTGGGCCCCTAGTCTTTATCTTTGGTGAGGATTTATTATTTTTTATTGTAAGGTATTCCGTGGAGTTTCAGGTCATTCCGAGAACTTTTGTTTTCTGCACATAAAACAACATCATGTCAACTCTACTGAAAACAACGTCAGTCCGGGTTAGTTCCATTCAAATCATACAAGTTAGAGTCCAAAACAAGGGCAAAAGTGTGTGGAAAAGTATATACCACGGAGACGTATCAGCCCTCCACTGCCTTACAAACAATCCCCATCACTTGGCCTTTTGCGGTCTGGGGACTCGACGTGGTCGGACCCCTTAAAGGAGGAAGCCATAAGAAAAATTATCTGCTGGTCATGGTGGATAAATTCACTAAGTGGATAGAGGCCAAGCTAGTCAAAACGGACAAAGCGGGGCCAGTAATAGATTTCATTTCCGGTGTGGTACACCATTATGGTGTCCCGCACAACATAATCACCGATAATGCCTCTAATTTCATAGCCGATGAAGTGAAAACCTGGTGTTCTAATCTAGGCATTAAGCTTGATTACACCTCTGTCTATCACCCACAGACAAAACAGTCAAGTCGAACGGGCTAATGGTCTTATTATGAGCGGCATCAAACCTAGACTAGTGCAGTCTTTGAAAGAATCAGACAAGCACTGGGTGGAGGAACTTGACTCCGTACTCTGGGGGCTGCGGACCACGCCCAACCGCACTACTGGATATACACCTTTCTTCATGGTGTATGGTGAAGAAGCAGTGTTACCCTGTGACATTATTCATGACTCACCTCGAGTGCGTGTGTACGAAGAGAGAGAAGCCGAGCTTGATCGGCAGGACAACCTAGATCCCTTGGAGGAGGAGCACAATGTTGCAAAAGCCCGTTCCGCATTTTATCAACAGCAGGCTCGTAGGTGTCAAAGCAGATAAGTGCGTGCTAAGACTTATAACGTTGGTGAACTCGTTCTACGCCTGCCGGAGAAGAAAAAGGACAAACTCAAGCCCAAGTGGGAGGGTCCCTTCATCATTGACGAAGTTCTCACCGGAGGAGCGTACCGCCCGCGTGATCCGTCAGACAATCACCTGGAGCCAAACCCCTGGAATGCGGCCAGACTACGATGATTTTATGCCTAGCGCCAAACTCTGTGTTTGTCTCCTCCCTCATGTTATGAATGTTATTTTTTCTCTCTTTTTGTTTTTTATCTTTTTTTTGTTTTCCTCTTTAGCCTTACGGCTTCAGTACGGCTAGACCGTCCTTACCTGATGCGTACATCTCTACATATGTACGTTCATTATACCTGGGGGCATCTCGTACAGAAGCTTGCTATTATTCTTCGAGCATCAACTCACCACATATGCGTTTTTTCATAAGTACCTTTTCTTCGCCACTATATGCATCGATATGACTTAAGTTTTGGCCAAGCTGGGTTGCCTGGCTCCTGTGCTTATGCCCTACGTTCCCGTTAGTTCGGCTAGGGCATAAACGGAGCACCTCTGCGATTGTTACTGCCGGGTCATCCGGATGTGTACCTCAGACTGGGTGAAGCCGAAAGCTAGCATTCTTAAGGGAATATTCGGTCAGCGAATTAAAGACGTTTCTGCATTCACTCCATTGTGAAACCCCAGATGTTACTTACTCTATGATTTTTTCAATCACAGTTCGGACATGCACATTAAACGCAAGGACACCCAGGGAAAGGAACCCTTAACGGAACTATTCTCTCTGGAAGATGTTTCTTACATAATGTAATATAACATAACTAGCCGGATACACATTGTCTATTCAAGCAACTATGACCCCTACGCCTGGTTCCCATGCGTACCCCGATATACTCCACCGTTAGGGTATTCGGAAACACTCGCACCTTCGGGTCCAGAGGTCAAAGCGAAAAGGTCGGCCATGACAATTGTCTTTATTATCCAGCTAGAAGGAAAGTACATAGTCACTCAAGACTTAAAGACTTCCTCCTCTATACCGTCCAACAGGCAGTCTAACTTACAATCCTGTTGGGAATATCTAGCGGCCACCTCCACTTGGTCATATACTAAACTAATGGGAATTTCTTCCCCATTCGACCCTAATGGTCCAACCTGGGCCATGTGATTCGGATCCAGTTTGGTATACCGCGTTTTTACCACGGCCCAGGCCTCTCGTGCACCCTCTCGGCAGGCCGATATCTTCCATAGTCGGATACGCCGCCGTGCTCCCTTCAACAGCTCTACCAGCTTCTCCATACTCCCTAGAGGGGAGTCGGATGGCCATAAGGCCTTGGCTACACTCCGCATTGCCTGCCGAGCTTTCTCGTGCAACTGCGACATCCCTTGTAGAAGATCACTTGATGATCCGGATACCTCCTCTTCGGGGCGGCCCGTCGATACACCTGCAATCACAGCTATATCAGCTACTGTTACTTCCAAATTGTTATAAGATAAATGTGGCCACATACTGAATATCCTGCCTCGCAGTTTTTTGTTCTCCTTCACGGAGTCAGCTAGCTGAGCTCGCACATCTTTCAGTTCTTCACCCAGTTTGGTGTTTGAATCCTGGAGCTTCTTTTTCTCCTGAATGACTTTTGTTAACACACGCTTGCCCGCTGCTAGCAGTTTTTTTGGCTATGTGTTCTTCGCTTCGAGCGGCGTCCAGCTGCTCTCGCATTTGGACTAAAGATAGGAAACCAGATTAGCATTATTAGTGTACAATTATGATTTCTCGATGGAGGTAAACATTACCGGGGAATGCGTTCTTGGATTTCTCCAGTTCGGCATTGGCAGCAGACAGCTAGCTCCGACACTTTTCTAGTTCCTGAGTTAACAGGGTGTTCTTCTCCGTAAGCACCTGGTTGTACATTGATCCTTAAATCAGTTGTTTCAACTACTTTAAGTCTCGGGGGCTACTGGCATATGGTTATCATAATCTGACAAAACAAACTTACATGCACATCTTTTAAATGCTGTTTTGTGGCTCTGTTAAGCCATCTCGAGCAACTCGGATATATGCATCGGCCGAGCTGAAGGCATTAAATGACTCTTCTGAAAAGCCAGGGTCTTGTAAAATGGCCCTGCGACGCTGATGATTCATGGTGCTCTCCACATTCGAGTTGGTGACAGGTACATCATCCAAGTCCTCGGCTGGAGGACAGTCCGGCGTCATCCCTGCATCAGCCCCCGTCTTCACGGCAGGATTCGAATCCTGGCTGCGGGAAGTATGACTAGCCGGACCCCCGGATATAGTCTGGCACACCTTTTTCCTAATATAGGGTAAACGGAATGGTCACAGTTGGATGTGACTGCCAAGGTGCATACTTGCAAATTCATACCTCTTTGATGAAGGCTCGGTCGTATCTTCGTTTGCCTTCCTCTTAGAATGCTTGCCTGGTATGGGGGACGTTCTCTTCGGAGATGCTCCCGGGGCAGCATGGCGCGCCGAACGCTTCCCCTTCTAAGCACAGGACAGTGCAGTGGGTAAGGAGGAATGAGAAAACTCTTTTGGATAAGGTGTCTTCGGATTATTTACAAATGAAGCTGGAAGGAGGCCGGGGTAATCGACGATAATGGGTACATATGTACCATCGTAGCTCATCTGATAGAATATTCCATCCTCAAGCTCACAAATATGTTCGGATCTTCCTCATATCCGGTGTCAAGATGCCGGTTACGATTCTCCGGCAGAGGGGTAGGGTCATGGATCCCCTTAACAGCCTTTCGCCATTCCTGTTATGAGCAGATAAGATGCTTCCTGTTAAGAATGATTCAGGGACAAGAGTAAAATAGTGGAGATGAACCTTACCCAACTAGGAGGATTATACATGGAAAATCCGTCTCAATATTGGAGATGGGTGAACTCCTCCTTCTCCCCTTTATACAGCTCGGCCAGAATTTTGGCCAGGGCGGCGGGGGTCTTCGGGCCCTTCTGACCATAGCGTGAGGCGTTGTCTTCACTATTATAATGCCACATGGGCAGCCCTCTATATTGGAGTGGTTGGAACCCCCGCGTTATAGAGATCGCGATTACCTCGATTATTGACAATCCGGACTAGGCAAGCGCCTTAATCTTGCCCAGCAGCAGGCTGACCTCCGCACTGTCCTCTTCCTCGAGGCTCCGAGGATGCCAGCTATGGCGTTTCTTCAGCGGCGCATTTGAAAACTCGGGGAGGCCCAGGAGGACAGGGTCGGGTAGAGCGACGTCATCGATGTAGAAGCATTCGGAAGGCCACAGGGAGCTTTCTTCGGAATGCCGGATAGGTATCTGGTCCCGGTGATGTGCCACACTTTGGCTCCTCCCACTTCAAAAATTGACCCACCTTGATTGCGAGGGACGAGGCAGAACAGTCTTCTCCACAAATCGAAATGGGCCTCGCAACCCAGGAATAGTTCGTATAAAGCGACATAACCCGGAATGTGCAGAACGGAGGCCCGGGTAAAATTATGCAGCTGCAGGCCATAGTACTCCAGAAGCCCTTGGAGGAATTGGTGAATTGGAAATCCCACGCCCCTTAGCAGATAGGGGACGAATCACACTCGTTCTCCCACAGACGGATTGGGGGAATCCTCCGCCTGGGATTTGCCGTTGAAGGAGGTCAATCCTGCTCAAACAGGGACCAGATCTGCAGGATGGAGAAATCCCTACGTTTGCAACTTCACCAATTGGCTGTGGGACACGGAGCACCTCTCCCACTCGCCTCTTTCTAGGTTGGAACGGGAAGAGGAGCTAGGAATGTTGGACATGCTGGAATGGTTTTGCCTGGCAGTATCTGAGGATTTTATCTGCGTGGTGCCGAAAGGATCTGAGACCCAATCTCTTGAAATAGACACTATTTCTTGTAGTGCTAGGGTGTTATTTGCAAAAAATACCCTGAACGTCCACATTCGCCTGACACGTGGAGGAAGAAGTCATAAATGCACAGAAGCCGAGGGGTGCGGCATTGAATTGAAAGCTGAACACACTATTTGGAAGACGTGGGAGGAGGAACCCGCCTTGCAATGCCGAAGACAGTCTGCGCGTCAAACACCTCGTCATTGAAGCCTGGTTCGGAGGATACTGAGGGAGTCCTGGACTAAGGGGTCCTCGGGCGTCCGGCCTGTTAGCCATGGGCCGGACTGATGGGTTGTGAAGATACGAAGACCGAAGACTGCACCCGTGTCCGGATGGGACTCTCCTTGGCGTGGAAGGCAAGCTTGGGGACTGAATATGTAGATTCCTTTCTTTATAACCGACCTTGTGTAACCCTAGATCCTCCCGATGTCTATATAAACTGGAGGAATTAGTCCGGATAGGACATCGTCATTATCATAGCCATGCAAGCTAGACCTCTAGGGTTTAGCCATTATGATCTCAAGGTAGATCAACTCTTGTAATAGTCATATTCATCAATATCAATCAAGCAGGGCGTAGGGTATTACCTCCATAGAGAGGGCCCGAACCTGGGTAAACATCGTGTCCCTTGTCTCCTGTTACCATCGACCTTAGACGCACAGTTCGGGACCCCCAACCCGAGATCCGCTGATTTTGACACCGACAGGGGGTACTCACCACATCGTCTCCCGACCAGCTAGATCGGGCCGAGGACCCCCATGGCGGTTCACTGTTGGGCCAGTTCGGACAGGCCATGCCGCATACAAGGAGGATCCCACAAGACTTGGCGCCAAAGACAGGGACTCCTCTAAACCCTAGCCCTATGGTGCATATATAAACCGAGGCCAGGCTAGACAATCTCATATTCATTACTACAATCTCATGGTAGATACTTGTACTATGTACTATCCTCATATCAATACAATCAAAAGTAGGACGTAGGGTATTATCTCTTCAAGGGAGCCCGAACCTGGGTAAAATCCCGTGTCCATGTTACCATTGCTGTAAGATGCCTAGCTTAGGACCCCTACTATGAGATCCGCCGGTTTTGACACCGACATTGGTGCTTTCATTGAGAACCTGCCGGGTGTTCATCGCGGTTCGATCGGTTGATTTTATCTACATTGATTCCGAGCTCGTCGATCGAGATGGAAAGAATTTTTTCAGCTACGGCATAATCAGGTTTTATCTTTCCAATCTAGATCTGTTCAGCACAAATTCATTATGCCTTGTCAATTGGTACCGCCATTCGCGTAATTATTTTTACATATTGGATTTAAGAGGAGTTGTTCTCGCAAACGTGACATCTACTTGTACAGCGAATATCCGTCAAACCGTTGCTATCGCATCTTTTGTAGCTCAAGACGATTTGTCAAATCAGCTGTGTCCGGCCATCACGGCGAATCCCAGAGCAGAGGCATGGGGATTTGATGCTTCCCCACGATTGCATGTCCTAAGCGATCACGGAAGCTGATAGCAGCTGCTCTTGGGCAGCACACATAAGACACATGAGGGAGATTCTCTCCTTCCCCTTTTTCTTTCTTTATTATGTGTCAAGGTTGCTGATTGTCAGGCTATTAATTTTGGTCAAAGCGTGTACATGGACAAGTGCTAATATGTCAATGCTAGTAGTTTGCAGCATGCGTCACATGCTCGACAACGGGCTTTATTAATGCGATCCAGCAGAGTGCATTCTTGCACCGTGGCAACAGATGCAAAACGCTCAAGTTGCAAGAGATCAGCCGCTGTTAGTACTAGTACAACAGTACAATTGGTGCTCCCCTATATTGGTATCAATGATTGGTGTTGCAACTTGGACCACTACGAACAATTAGGTGCTATTTCTCCTAGTATTATAATTGTTCGTGCAGATTAGTACTATCAAAGACCTTTGTACTTGTAATTTGTACAATTTTGTGCGCATGTTATTCGTGTTGTCCATTCATAATCGGAATTTCACTATGGCCGATGACCTCCGATCCGCAATGGCGTCCCCGTGCTGTCGATCTTACTTTGGCGCGGAGGCCATATTAATTTTAAACTTTGCATTAATTAACTATGCAAAGGATTTTCTTTAAATTATTATTATTATTGGGCTTGCACTACTTCGTGTGTGTAGGCATTCTATTAAGGCTGGGCCGCGGTAACACCTTGGCAGGCCGATGTCGTCGTCCCGCCTGCGTCGACCAAGTCATGGCGTCGCCTCGACACGCATCCCTGTGTCGGCCTTTCCGCACTACCACTTCGTTGGGCCAATCTGGGCGCTCAAGCCATCTTCCTTTAATTATTTGCTTCACGTAATCGGTTTTGAACAGGCCATGGCGTCACCTCGGCTAGACCTGAGGCTTTGTCATCTCTTCATCAACCGACTCCGGAGACTTCGGCGTCACCAGCTGAATAGTTTCATCACCTCGGCTGGACTGGGGGCTTCGCCCCGACATATCAACGGTGTTGGTCGGTCACATCACCAGGACATATTTCTCTCATTACTTACTTCTCGTAAATTAATTTTAAGTGGAGGATTTTTTTATTTTTTATTATTATTATCCCTGGCTTGCACTATATTCATCTGTGTAGGCAATTGACTTTGACCGGGCCGCGGTGTCACCTCGGCGTGCCTCATCACTTTGGAATGCCGAACCCCTCGCTCGGCCATGCCATGTGGCAACTACGGAATGACGAACTCCTCGCCCGGCCGTTCTATGCCACCACTTCGGAATGCTGAACTCTTCGCCACGTCACCTCGGGACCGGCTTGGGGTCTGGGACCTTGTCCCGCTGTAAGCTCGGACCATGCATCGACACCGAGCACATTCACCTGCTAAGTCGCTTTCATGCTCAAAAACTTTTAGTTTTAAATTTTGTTCGGTTCAACCAAGCATTATACATTTTTGGCAAAAAGTTGTATGTGAAAAACTCCATTGACAAAACTTTGTTTGTGATACACAAATTCAAATACCCCATTTACTTGGGGGCTTCCTTTATGAAGTCTTTCCTCTTGCATATGATTATACTTGTATGGCTTCGTTTCTTGTTCGTGTATTACGCCACAATATGCACCATGTTGACTTAAGTGCTCCACAAGCTGGGTTGCCTTGCTCCTATGTTTACCCCTACGTTCCTGATTGTTCAGCTAGGGAGCAAAGGGAGTACCTCTGCGATTGTCACGATCGGGTCATCCGAGCTCGGACCTCAGACTAGGTGAAGCCGAAAGCTAGCGCTCTTATTGTTTTCAATCATGGTCGGCACACAACACAACTCGTGAGTACAAAAAATATATTGTAAAAGTCTCATAGTAACAATGAGAAATCGAAGGTATAGGTGGGGGTACTATTTTCTTCGAAGATGTTTCTTACACTTCAACAGTAATATAGCATAAGTTCCCTGAGCGCACTTTGTCGGTTACAGCCTTATGGCCTGATTGCCTGGTTATCGGAAACACCGTCGATACTCTCGACATGTGGAGTACATAACACTTTTTGGCCCTTGAACGAAGAGGGAGAAGCCGATGGTTGGTTAAGACGTGTGTAAAGTTCGGGTGAACACAGATATGATATAAGTACTTCGGTACGTACAATCATTATACATAAAATTCTTTTACCCAAGTCACTTGGGGGCGCTTAAATTAGTATGAGATGTTTTATAACAAGTGTTCTTCCTAGTCGTTGCAAAGTCTTTTTCTATCACTCCTTTTTTCGACACGAGTGTGTGGTCGATAGCCGGGGAGCCTAGCTTTCTCTCTCTAAAAGCCGTTTGAGTTTAGTTCGCTAAACTGCCCTAACGAGCAGTACTTCGCCTTTGGGATAGGAGGTCACAGCCGTGGGCTGACCCGCTTGAGGTCTTGAGATCGGATGTGTCCTATTAATGCACGACAGAAGCACAATTTTTTTAAGACCAATTTCGGATGAGCACCGAACATTTGACCTAGTTCGGACGTCAAGTTTTTACTGAAGTTTTTTGGTTTTCTAAGCCTATGGCACTTTTAAACTATTTGTGTGTTTCCAGCATGAGTCTCGCAGTGCAACGCCGGACACCTTTAGGGATTCGGCAGAAACATTCTCGGATATTGCTATATATGCATTGGTTTCGAATTGTGTCTTCGGTCAATAGTTGGGTTGCCCGGCTCCTGTGCTTGCCTCCTACGTTCCGCTTTGTTCGGCTAGTTGTGCAAAGGGAGAACCACTGCGATTGTGCTTCTAGCTCGCATGGTTAAGCACCTTAGTGGAGAAAGCCGAAAACTGACTATCACAATAAGCGTAAACTGGTTAGCGATCTGATGACTTGTTAAATGACGGGCCGTTCATAACATTGGCTGAATTGTTTACGGCTTGACCTAGGCTGAGCCGAACAATAACCGGGGGCTAGTAACTGGCCTCCCAACTTTAAAATCCTATGACTAAGTGAAAGTTATAAAGCCCACATATCTGATTGCCTCGTTTCCGCTAACACAACCGCCTTCGGGCACCGAGACGTCGGCTAATGGTTGTTTTGTTATTGCGGAAACACCCCGAGTAGCATTTAGAAGGGGGTGGAAGCCGACGATGGGCCACTTTCAACTAATAAACGGTCGCAACAGAGTCAAAATAAACATATCATCGGCATTCATATTTAATATACGAGGGTTGCCTTCCATAATCATCGTTATAAAGCCATAAATATGCATCAATTTGACTTAAGATTTTGGCCAAGCTGGGTTGCCTGGCTCCTGTTCTTACCCCTACGTTCTCTATTGTTTGGCTAGGCGGTAAAGGGAGCACCTTTGTATTGTTACTACTGGGTCGTCCGACTTAGCACCTCAGACTGGGTGAAGCCGAAAGCTAGCGATCTTAAAGGATATAATTGGTCAGCAACGACGTAAGTGAAAATTTCGGTTCATTAATACCATAGAGTTAGGGAACTTTACCCAAACTAAATCCTCAATATTTTCCTCCACATGGATCGGAGGTGAGGTTTCATGATCATGACCATCATGACAACCCAAAGAAAGGAACCGATAGAGGGATTGTTTTCTTTGGAAGATGTTTCATATCTCTTGCATACCTTTGTTTATAAAACAGTGTGGCCAGATTGCCTTGTTTTTGGTAAATCTTTGCCCTTATAACGGCTTTATAAAGTAGGAAAACACTCCTTGGCTACTGGCCGAAGAGGTTGAAGCCGATGGTCGGTCAACAAAGTTTGTGTACAATGCGGATCCAAGCATTAATGATGTAGAGTACTTGGATACATAGAATCATTAAACATAATTTGTGATTTTACTTCGGATATTGATCCTTAATTCGGCCACCTGTGCCCGCATTAAGTCTCGGGGGCTACTGGGCTTCGGGCTTATCATTTACTAAAATTTAAGGGGCACATCGATCCCCTGATCTAGTGTTGCCACCCGACCAGTGTCTCGGGGGCTACTACATTGGCTATTGAATGTAGTAAATTTTAAGTGCAATACAGTTTCCGATGAGATTATGATCCTCAGGTTGGTCGGCCGCACCCAGCCTAAGTCTCGAGGACTAAGCACGCCGCTTTTTGTGTCCCAAAGTATTCTGCCGAGCTAGGACTTCATCCTCAGGCCGATTTTGCGAATCAACCTGAGTCTCAGGGGCTACTGGGATCAGCGGTCTTATGTCATCCTTCAGGTGCATCTCGGGTTTTAGACTGACACACACACCTTGAGGGCTACTGGCTATATATTTTGGAAGAGAATAAATTGCACCAATCAAAATATCAGCCCGCAGTCAGGGTGGTGCACCATCTCGGAAGCAGTCCGGCATAAAGCTCGGGCGCCAGTGGCTGGCTCCATAGAGGGCATTTCCGGCATTAAGCTCGGCTAAGCTCCTTCAACATTTTTGAACCAAGGTGATCTATGACACCTCAAATAAAGTCCGGCATTGGAGCTCAGATACAGTCCGGCGTTGGAGCTCGGATAAAGTTCGGCATTGGAGCTCGGATATAGTCTGACGTTGGAGCTCGGATACAGTCCGGGTTGGAGCTCGGATACAGTCCGGTGTTGGAGCTCAGATACAGTCCAGCATGGGAGCTCGGATACGGTCTGGCGTGGGTGCTCGGATATAGTCCGACGTTGGTGCTTGGCTGCAAAAGATACCTCGAATATAGTCCGACGTTGGTGCTCGGCCGCGGGAGGACACCGCTGCACGGGAACAACTTCGAACCCGAGGTGGGCGTAAACATAACAAGGCATTGATAAAGGCCGATAACTTAAAGGAGCTCCTCGGATACCCGACGTGTAAACTATTCGGATTTACTTCGGTGATCCTCAAGATCGAAGATGAGAAGATTTGTTGAACCAATTTTCAAGACCGACGGCCGAAGATGAAGAACAGTTCGGAAGAATCAAGGAGCGTCCCCAACTTGAAGACCGGTTCAGGGGGCTACTCATGGTGTCCTGGACTAGGGACCCCATCGTCTCCTGACCAGCTGGATCGGGCCGAGGACCCCCATGACGGTTCACTATTGGGCCAGTTCGGACAGGCCATGCCGCATACAAGGAGGATCCCACAAGACTTGGCGGCCAAGACAAGGACTCCTCTAAACCCTAGGCCTATGGTGTATATATAAACCGAGGTCAGTCTAGGTAATCTCATATTCATTACTACAATATCGTGGTAGATACCTGTACTATGTACTATCCTCGTATCAATACAATCAAAAGAAGGACGTAGGGTATTATCTCTTCAAGGGAGCCTGGACCTGGGTAAAATCTTGTGTTCATGTTACCATCACTCCAAGATGCCTAGCTTAGGACCCCTACTATGAGATCTGCCAGTTTTGACACCGACACCAACCAAGATCACGATTAACCCACAGGACAAAATGGATCTACTCAAACATCATAGGATAACCATAGATCATTGGGAAATAATATATGGAGTTGAGCACCATGTTTAAGTAGATATTATAGCAGGGAAAAGAGGTGTTACACCACTGCATAGAGGTGGAGAGAGTTGGTGTTGATGGTAGCAAGATTTTTGGTGTAGATCGCCGTTTCGATCATTGCCCCGGCGGCACTCCGGCACCACCGGGAGCGAGGGGGAGAGAGCCACCTACTTCTTCTTCTTCCTCGGCCTCCCCCTATACAGGGAGGAGAATTCCCCCTCTGGTCCATGGCCTCCTATGGCGGCGGAGGGGCGGGAGCCCCTCCGAGATTGGATCTCCCTCTCTATTCTCTTCTGTTTCACGTTCTTCATCTGGCCGAATACCGTTTCTTATATTCCGGGAGATCCGTAACTCCAATTGCGCTGAGATTTTAACACATTTTTCGGATATAGGCTTCCTTGCGCCCGAAGTAGAGCTCCAACTGACGTTCGAGGAGGGAACAACCCACCACCACACGCTAGGGGCCTCTGGCGCGCCCTGGTGTCTTGTGGGCTGTGTGGGCCTCCGTTTGCAGTGATTCCAACTCCCAAAAATCACATATATTCCAAAATAATTCTGCGTAAAATTTTATTGCATTTGAATTTCGTTTGATATGGATAGACTGCGATACAAAAAACATGCAGAAAACTGGAACTAGCATTGGGCGCTGGATCAATAAGTTAGTCCAATAAATCATATAAAAAGTTGCCAAAAGTATGTAAAAGTTGTATAATATTGGCATGAAACAATCAAAAATTATAGACGACGGAGACGTACACGGCCGCGGCGCAATCTGCTCGCGTCCCACCGTGCACGCTCTGCTCTCGTGTCCCTCCGGGTGCTCTGCCCTCGTCCCTCCATGCGCGCTGCCAGTGTTTGGGGCCGGCGCACGATCACGCACATTCGTGTGCATGCGGTTGCGCCGGGTGCGGCGCGATGATGCAGTTACCCGCTGCAAAAACTGCCATGCGGACGTGCCGTGAATCCATGCTGCCTGGCCCCTTTTATTCCTGCGGCTATTTACCTCCATCTCTCGTCTCACACGACACAATAAGCACTCCCACGAGGACACATACAGAGAGGACATCCAACGGTTCCATTAGCGCTCCCCGTGGCTCCAATGGCGCTCCCAGCGGCCGCCGACGATGATGGCGGGTAGTTCACCATGCAACACGTCATGGACACCCACTTGACGGGGAAGGCTCTCTCGGTGGTGTATACGAACGATCCAGTCTTGGTGGAGAGCTCCATCCAAACTATGTTGCAGTTCCTTGCCGAGGACAAGTACCAAGTGGTCGGCTTTGACCACGAGTACACCATGGGTCGTGCGAGCACGATCAGAAGGTAGCCGGTGCCCAGTTGTGTGTGCGACATGATGTCCTCATCTGCCACTACCACCTGGCCACAAGGCCTTGCGAGCATTTCTCTAGGTTTATCAACAGCTCCGACTACAGTTTTGCTACGGCGGACAAAACCAACGATCTAAAAGCGCTCAAGGTTTCGGGCTTGAAATGTCCGAATCTTGTCAACATCCAGCACCACTACAAGGTCTGATGGAGAGACATCAACAAACCGAACTCCCTGGTTGACCTCGCCTCGGCCATGATCGACCCCTACTACGCGAAGATGAAGGAAGAGAGCAAGAAGGAAAAGAATGCCAAACACAGTGTTTGGCATGAGAGACTGGATGAAGAACACGTCAAGTACGCGGCCCATGACATGTACACAATCTACGAGATGTACAGGTGGATCGTTGACATGAGGAACTATCTTCTTCCTACCCCAGACGAGGGATCGAGCCACAGAGCAGCGGCGGGAGTATCACAAGAAGTAGATGACTAGACGATCGTTTCTCCTACTTTAGGATGCATGCAATTGTTTATTGAGGTGTGTGCAAATGATCTATATAGTCACTTATGTAACTGGACGTTTATTTCAGTTATATATATACATGTTATTCTCCTATCAACAGAGAAAATCATATGGCTTATTAGCAGCAATCGTCTGTGTTATTATTGGTCTTCACACACATTTCTGATTAAGGACTTGTTTGTCGCGTATCACACACATCTTGTTCAGTTGAACCGTTTCCATTGTGTTGCCTAATCACACACAGTTCATCCTAGTGAACCGTATGCTATATATCGCACACACCTTCATCTGGCTGCCCGTTTCTTTTGTTCCTCCTCATCACAAACAGTTAATTGAACTGAACCATATGCCCTGCATCGCACACGCAACTACAATCTAAACCGTGTTTGATGCATCCATCATCACAAACGTTTTGCACCTTTTTTGATGGTTCTTTTACACCATCCTTTGTGATTATGGCATCGCACACAATTTTGTCGAAGGGTCTCTGATCGTAGTGTCGTGTTTGGACCATCCTAGAGTAGTGGGGCTACAACTGGATTGGAAGAAATAAAAACTTTGTTAGCAGGCAACCCAATCCTAGCTGCACCAAGTGTTGGCAAGCCTATGTTGCTCTATATATCTGTGACTCACCAGGTAGTGAGTGCTGTACTCAACATTGAACGAGAAGAAGAGGGACACAAATTCCTCATCCAGAAACCAGTGTACTATGTATCGGCGGTCCTTACACCATGCAAATATCGATACCCTCACTATTATAAGATAGCTTATGTAGTTTTATGTCATCCCAGAAGCTGCGGCACTACTTTGAGGAGTGTTCAATCATGGTGGCATCCGAAGTACCACTCAATGACATCATAAATAATCGGGATGCCACCGGCCGCATAGCCAAATGGGCCATCGAGCTCTTACCATTTGAAATAACATACAAGCCACGCCGAGCAATTAAATCTCAGGTGTTGGCCGACTTTGTCGCTGAGTGGACAGAAGCCGAGCTCCCTAAAGAGTACAAAAAATACTCCAACTAGATCATGTCCTTTGACGGCTCTAAAATGTTAGCCGGACTAGGGGCTGGCATCATCTTAACATCCCCTATTGGGGACACAATCCGCTACGTGTTACAGATCATGTATACGGATTCCAACAATGCAGCCGAATACGAGGTACTACCACACCGTCTCCAAATGGCTGTCTCCATTGGCATAAAATGCCTAGAGGTGTGTGGGGATTTGAACATCACAATATCCCAAATAAATGGAGAATTCGATGCAAAAGACCCAAAAATGGCGGCACACTGAGATGTCGTACTCAAAATATCGGCTCGGTTCAAGGGACTCGAGTTCCATCACGTTGCTCGAGATAGTAATCGGGCAACAGACATCCTCGCTCGAATGGGAACTAAACGCGATCTCATACCGCCTAACACCTTTGTGGAAAGGCTCTTTAAGCCATCTATGGTATGGCAAGATGCGAGCGGAAGTACTGGTTTGGAACCGATCATACCCCAAGTGGCTGTGCACAATTTAGATATCATCGTGGGCTTAGGCACCGAAATAACACCCTCCGCCCATGTAATAATTGTTGTTATAGCTCCATGGACCGAACCCTTTCTGGCCAACCATAATAGGCAGGAGCTTCCTGATGACCAGAATGAAGACCGTAGCATAGTTCGACGCTCTAAAGCCTATAAAGTTCACGAAGGTGAACTCTACAAGAAAAGTACTACTCGAGTCCTTCAAAGATGCATCTCCGAATAGGAGGGACGAGAACTCTTGGCTGAAATACATGCTGGTCTAGGTGGCCATCACACCGCAACTCGGGCCCTCATAAGCAAGGCCTTCCGTACAGGTTTCTGTTGGCCAACGGCCCGAGCAGATGCACAGGCCCTTGTGCAACGATGTGTGGGATGTCAGCTTTTCACCAATCAAAGTCATATGCCGTCCACTGCCTTAAGAACAATCCCCATCACTTGGACTTTTGCGATCCGGGGGCTAGATATGGTCGGGCCCCTTAAAGGGGGAAGCCACAAGAAGAAATTTTTGCTGGTTATGGTGGATAAATTCACTAAGTGGATAGAGGCCAAACCAGTAAAAACGGTTGAAGCGGGGTAACTGATCGACTTTATATCCGGCGTATTACACCGTTATGGTGTCCCCCACAGCATCATCACTGATAATGGCTCCAATTTCACAATCGATGAACTGAAAACTTGGTGCGCTAACTTGGGCATTAAGCTTGATTACGCGTCCGTATACCACCCTCAAACAAACGGTCAGGTCAAATGGGCTAATGGCCTTATAATGTGCGGCATCAAACCTAGACTAGTGTGATCCCTACGGGAGTCAGATAAACCAAGGGTTGAGGAACTCAATTCTGTGCTCTGGGGACTGTGGACTACACCCAATCGCACGACTGGATGCACACCTTTTTTCCTGGTGTACGGCGTAGAGGCTATTTTTCCCAGCGACATTATTCATGACTCACCTTGAGTGCGCATGTATGAAGAGAGAGAAGCCGATCTCGATCGGCAGGACGACCAAGATGGCCTTGAGGAGGAGTGTGATATTGCACGAGCCCGTTCTGCATTTTATCAATAACAGGCTCGGAGATACCAATAGTGCGGGCCAAGACTTATAGTGTTAGCGAACTAGTTTTACGCCTCCTAGAGAAGAAGAAGGACAAGCTCAAAAGGAAATGGGAGGGCCCCTTGATTGTAGATGAATTTCTCATAGGAGGGGCCTACCGCCTTCGTAATGCATTGGATAATTGCCTCGAGCCGAATCCATGGAACGCTGCTCGGCTCCGAAGATTCTACTCATAAGTTCGGCCATGTTCCTTTTCGTCCCCTTTTTCTCCTCTTCATTTGTTTTTGTTTTTTCACTATTATACGTTTCCCATGATATGTTTGGATAGGCCAAACTCTTCAGGGGCACACAGCTTTAAATGTATACACCCCATCATGACTGGGGGCTTCTTTAACCGAAGCTTATTATTATTCAGAGCCTGGAGCTCAAAATTCCTATGTCATTTGTTTTTATACCCCCTTTTACCATTATATGCACCTCTATGACTTAAGTTTTTGCCAAGCTGGGTTTCCTCGCTCCTGTGTTTATGCCCTATGTTCCCGATTGTTCGGCTAAGGCGTAAAGGGAGCACCTCTGCGATTATTACAACTGGGTAATCCCGACCTGTACCTCAAATGGGTGAAGCCGAAAGCTAGCATTCTTAAGAGAATAATTGGTCGGCAATCGAAGGACAGATTGTTACAATCTTGTAACTCTTCAAAAAGAATGCGGGCCAGTTTCCCCCTAAATCTGATCAAAGCCTAGGCACACATAATTAAAAGCATGCCAACCCAAAGGAAAGGAATCCTTAACGGAACCATTCTCCTTGGAAGATGTTTCTTACATATGTAATATAACATACCTCCCAGACTAATTTTTTTTGGTCTATTCGAGAACAATGATTGGCACTACTGCATGATGCTGCTAATGCGACACTTCGATCAGAGACCCTTTGACGAAACTATGTGCGATGCCATAATCGCAAATGGTGGTGTAAAGAAACCGTCAAAAAGGTGGAAAGCATTTGCGATTGAGGATACATCAAACACGGTTCAGATTTTAGTTGCGTGTGCGATGCAGGGCATACGGTTCAGCTCAATTAACTATTTGTGATGAGGAGGAACAAAATAAACGGGTAGCCAGATGAAGGCGTGTGCGATGTATAGCATACGGTTCACTCGGATGAACTGTTTGTGATTAGGCAACGCAGAATAAATGGTCAGACAGATCAAGGTGTGTATGATTGAGGGCATATGCTTCAGAAGGATTAACTGTTTGCGATTAGGCAAGAGTACAGAAATGGGTCAGCCAGATCAAAGTGTCTATGATTGATGGCATACACTTCACATGGATGAACTGTTTGCGATTAGCCACAACAAACTGAAACAGTTAGATAGATCAACATGTGTGCGCTAGATGGGCACACACATTCTAATTAAAACAACCATGCACGATCGTAATAACGAGCGCGCATGGTTGTTCGAACAAGACGTGTGTTGACATTGCCTATTGCGGTGCACCCTATGGTGAAACGCCACGTACGCGGCTGAGAAGGCGTACGTGCCCACGTTACGCCTTCCGGGAATAGTGCCACACTTATAACCGTCAGTAAATTTTGAGCATGCGTCCCTTCGCATTCCAAATTGCAAACCTGTTCACACCGATCAAAACCTAAACGGCTTCCCACTTAAGAGCGTATTACTACTCGGTTATAAATACTACTACTCCAAGATGACTACACATTCCTCCTCAACTCCTCATCCACAAAAAGTCAAAATCAAACAAGTCATTGACCATCGTTCCCTTGCGTCCGCCATGGCCAGCGTGAGTTCTGGGTTGAGAGATTGCCACCAGGGAGAGGTGAGCCTGGAAGCGGAAGCACGAGAGATGTCCCGCCTCATCGTGAAAGCAGACAACATGTCCCGCCGCACGGCCGTAGCAGCAGAGAGGTCTCGCTGTGCCGCCGAAGCAGCAAAGAGGTGCTGCCGCGCCGTCGATGCAGCAGACTCGTTCGGCCGCGCCGCGGAAGTAGAAGAGTTGTCCCGCCGCACCGTGAATGCAGCAGAGATGTCCTCCCGCGCCGCGGTGGCCTGGGAAAATGTCTCGCGGGCAGGCGAGGACTCTTACAGGCGCATGCATGCCCTCGTCCTTAGGTAGATGGATCAGATCTCCAGGTCGGCGAGGTTGCAAGATGACCTGAAAGCCTCGTTTGAATAGTCCACCGACGTCATCCGGCAACTAAATGAGATTAGTGTGAAGCTCCGGGCCGAGCACGACCTGCTGAGGGCGTAGATCGTCGGAAGTGCGGAGCAGCAGGAGCAGACCACTACCTTGGTGAAGAGGACCGACGTCATCGTCGAGAAACTTATGGATGAGAATGCCATACTGTGCATTGAGCATAGAAGGCTGGTGGTGGAATCCGTGGATGCACTCAAGCAGCATCTAGAGGACAAGAAAGAGCTCATCGCCGCTCGCCGCGAAGACTAGTTCCTGCTTCGTGCAGCAACGCATCAAGAAAGTAGAGATCAGCGAGCCAGATCGTTGTCTTCCTTCTTCTTTTGCCCTTGTGTATTTCGGGTGTTGCCGCATGTGGCTTTTTTTAATTATGTTTCAAATATGTAAGAAAATTATTATCCACTATCATCGTCCTTATATTCATCATGCTTGCTATAAGGCGCAGTCGATGCTATATAGGTCCGTCGGATCTTACATCAAGATCGATGCAAAACTTTATTTTCAGATTTTCATTTTACTCTCTTAAATGTCAGTCCAGTGAGACATATAGCCACACCGTAGAACAGGTGCTCGGACGCCATTAATGGAGACGTTGGGAGGGAGGTGTGCGACTCGTAGCGGTCAAAGGGATTTCCTCCCGATGAGCACGCGCAAGGGTCTGAACGCATGCCTCTCATACTCAAATAGCTACCCCTCATGACACCTACTAGACAATAAAAAAGCGGACGCGTGGCCGCACGTAATTGGTAAGTAGAACGCCCACGGTTTCAATAATACTTGTGTTTCCGATTTGTAACGTGATAGCACTCGTTCCAAAATGACTTTGTTGATTGTTAATGTGTGTGCCTTCGTAAGTCAGACAAAAAAATTACCACAACATGTTCGTGCCATGTCATGATACCATGCCAAGTTTCATGATTTTCAGGCATGTTCTGGATTTAAAGGAATTAAAAAACCAAGTTTCTCTATCTTTCCGCCTGAGCCACGATGCCCAGATGTTTGAATTTCACTCCCATCTCTTGCATGGGACCTAGAAATTCACCTAAGGACACACATATGATTTTTCAAACAACGTTGGTGCACTGGAGCATGTGCTTGTAGTTCAAGTTTGAATTATGCATATTAAATGCGCAGAAGCTCAATTGATGTATAGAAAAGGCCAA
Organism: Triticum urartu; assembly: GCF_003073215.2. Taxonomy (NCBI): domain Eukaryota; kingdom Viridiplantae; phylum Streptophyta; class Magnoliopsida; order Poales; family Poaceae; genus Triticum; species Triticum urartu. Next base: position 235,065,631 of record NC_053026.1, read on the forward strand.
ACGAACCCGGAATAATTCCAAAATTTAGCACAGTACTTCTATTTGGTCTAATCTGCCAATGTAAAAAAATTAAGGCGGGAGAAGGCAGTGTACGTATGTCGTTTCGCACACGGAGGTGAAACATTCCCTCTCGGAACCACGAGCCTTCTTGCGGGAAGCTCCGGTTTGCAAGAAGCTTACATCAAAGCTTGTCCCAATTCGGCCAAAAAAATTACCGCAGCATGCTGGTGCCATGTCATGACACCATGCAAAGTTTCATGATTTTCAGGCGTGTTTTGGATTTACAGGAATTAAAAAACCAAGTTTCTAAATATTTCCGGCCGAGCCACGACGCCCAGATGTTTGAATTTCACACCCATCTCTTGCATGGGACCTAGAAATTCACACAAGGACACACATGTGATTTTTCAAACAACTTTGGTGCACTGGAGCCTGTGCTTGTAGTTCGAATTTGAATTAGGCACATTAAATGCATAGATACTCAATTAATGTATAAAAAGGCCAAATGAACCTGGAATAATTCCAAAATTTAGCATGCTACTTCTATTTTGTCTAATCTGCCTATGTAAAAAAATTAAGGCGGGAGAAGGCAGTGTATGTATGTCGTTTCTCACACGGAGGTGACATGTTCCCTCTCAGAACCACTAGCTTTCTTGAGAGAAGCTCCGGTTTGCAAGAAGCTTACACCAAAGCTTGTCCCAATTCGGCCAAAAAAATTACCGCAGCATGTTGGTGCCATGTCATGAAACCATGCCGAGTTTCATGATTTTCAGGCGTGTTTTGGATTTACAGGAATTACAAAACCAAGTTTCTCAATCTTTCCGGCCGAGCCACGATGCCTAGCTGTTTGAATCTCACTCCCTTCTCTTGCATGGGACCTAGAAATTCACCCAAGGACACACCTGTGATTTTTCAAACAACTTTAGTGCACTTGAGCATGTGCTTCTAGTTCAAATTTGAATTATGCACATTAAATGCGCAAAAACTCAATTAATGTATAAAAAGGCCAAACGAGCCCAGAATAATTCCAAAATTTAGCATAGTACTTCTATTTGGTCTAATCTGCCAGTGTAAAAAAATTAAGGCGGGAGAAGGCAGTGTACGTATGTCGTTTCTCACACGGAGGTGACACGTTCCCTCTCAGAACCACTAGCCTTCTTGAGGGAAGCTCTGGTTTGCAAGAAGGTTACACCAAAGCTTGTCCCAATTCGGCCAAAAAAATTACCGTAGCATGTTGGTGCCATGTCATGACACCATGCCAAGTTTCATGATTTTTAGGCATGTTTTGGATTTACAGGAATTAAAAAACCAAGTTTCTCAATCTTTCCGACCGAGCCACGATTCCCAGATGTTTGAATTTCACTCCCATCTCTTGCATGGGACCTAGAAATTCACCCAAGGACACACATGTGATTTTTCAAACAACTTTGGTGCATTGGAGCATGTGCTTGTAGTTCAAATTTGAATTATGCACATTAAATGCCTAGAAACTCAATTAATGTATAAAAAGGCAAAACGAACACGGTATAATGTCAAAATTTAGGAAGATACTTCTATTTGGTCTAATCTGGTAGTGTACAAAAACTATGGCGGGAGAAGACAGTGTACGTATGTCGTTTCGCACACGGAGGTGACACGTTCCCTCTCGAAACCAAGAGCCTTCTTGAGGGAAGCTCCGGTTTGCAAGAAGCTTACACCAAAGCTTGTCCCAATTCGGCTAAAAAATTTACTACAGCATGTTGGTGCCATGTCATGACACCATGCCAAGTTTCATGTTTTTCAGCCATGTTTTGGATTTACAAGAATTAAAAAGCCAACTTTCTCGATCATTTCGGCCGAGCCACGACACCCAGATGTTTGAATTTTATTCCCATTTTTTGTATGGGACCTATAAATTCACCCAAAGACACACATGTGATTTTTCAGCAAACTTTGGTGCATTAGAGCATGCGCTTGTAGTTGAAATTTGAATTATGAACATTAAATGCCTAGAAACTCAATTAATGCATAAAAATGCCAAACGAACCCGGAATAATTCCAAATTTAAACACGACACTCATGTACTAGTTGCATGTTCACTGTACGTAAATGTTCTAGAAATTCAAACACCATCCTTTCACTCCGTAACACCATTTTGTCTTTCAAAACATAATGAAAAAATCAGGTATACCACAAACAGTTTACTAAAAAGAATCATGTGGGATGCGATATAAAATATCTTGGCGCACCATCTTATCTGGCTTACGCAGGAAGCTTCATCGTCTACAGTTCACCGCCCCCGCTTGAACCACACTTGCGCGCCAGTTTCTCGCGGCTCCGAGCAAAAAAATTTGGCCACCATGGAAATATCTATCTCCCCGCCCCCTCCATCCTACCAAAAGCAACATTTCCACTGTTCCTCCTTGCTGTCCAAGTTCAAACCTTTAGTGCTGCTTACTGGCAGCTCAGCATCCTCACCAACGACCCTTCTTTTTGCAGTGCCACCTCCTCACCGGCAACCCTTCTTCTTATTGCATGGCCACCGTGCTGCCGACCCTTCTTCTTGTTGCGCAGCCTCATCGATATGGTCAGGTAATCCACACCCCACCCATACCATCCTCCTCCTTTCCCGTAACACATGCCCCGACCGACGGAGCGACACCTTCAGCCGAAATCAGTCCCCCTCCTGCAATTAAGCGCCGCACACAGCCATTTTACACGCAGTATAACATGGAGCTGAGTAGCATGCGGCCGCACGCGCGAACAAGGTCGCTATGGCTGCCATGCGTGTCGACCGCCAGATCTTGGAGGAGCACCTCGTCTTCGAGACCACCGTCGACACTGCCACGTGGTTGTCTACTTTAAAATACAGTTCGTGATGTTTTCTCGATGACACCGCTAGTGCCTTCTAGTGATTTGTCCTCTGTAATGTTAGTATGCAATCTGATGTTCAGTTAACAGTTTGGTCCTCTGAAATGTAATTTTCAGTTAACACTTTGATCCAAGAATTGCTAAATTTTGTAGTACTATTCTCAAGCATTCTTTGTTTTGTTAAATGTCTTATCTTCTAGTACATGTTTCTATTCTGCAATGTCGTGCTCAGTTAACTATTTTGGTTCATTTGGTCTGCTGTCCATTTAACTGTTTGGTTCAGTTCTGCAATTTGATTTTCATTTGTTGTGGGTACAATTTTGTATTGTTATGCATGTGATACCAATCGAATTTGGCTGTACTCAATACATATTCTACTGATAGTATGGCAACTCTCAGTTAACCTGATCAAGATCTTCCTTATGTGTGTTGCAAGGAAACAATGGGAGACACTGCGGTTTACCATCGAGGTTTCTTCAAGCAGGGTCCTTTGGCTAATAGCACATTATTGTGCAGTCGCAAGAATCATTCTAATATTTAGGTTTCTTACAATTTGGTCTTGCACATGTAGGTCCTACTGTCAGAGGCTTAGACCTACTGTTCGACCCATTTTGCATATGGGGAAATGAGATGTCCATGAATATCAGTCAAGTCAAGAAAGTCAGAAAGATTGTTAGGATGAAGAAACTTGCGATGAATAACAATAAGATCTTTGTTTGCACAATGAAGAAGACATCAGTCAACTATAGGATGGTACCAACTCTTTTACCTTGGTTTTACCCCTTGCGCCATTTCAAAATTTACAACGGCGGTTTATGCATAGCTTTGTTTTCAGTACTTTTCAAAGCAGTTCACCGATGATTACCTCTCAAACCACCTGCATGGTCAAGAGGCGAGGAAGGTATTCATTCAACACCCATGGTACAATATTGAAGTCTTGCCGAAGAGGACGAAGGTTGGGCGGGCAATTATCCATAGCCACTGGCCTAAAGTTGCAAGCACATTCAACATCACTGAAGGCTCAATATTTTCTTTCCGCTTTTGCACTTTCCCAGATGAGATTCATTTGTCTATTTACCGTGTATGATGCTACTTTCCAAAGGTTTTTGATGCTGCATGTGAAACTTGGTGCTGTTGTGTAATGGCATAACTGAGTGTCGAAGCTATCTGATGTAATTCGATTATGAAATCCTGGTTGCTTTTATACGGATATGAAATATCGGGCTTGTTCTATAAGAAATATTAGTTTGATTAGTACATGGATTATCAATAATAGGCTAATTACCCTACTTATCGGGGTTTTCTATTGCAGACGGTTACTCAGACAGTACCGTGGGCGATGAACTCAAACAACCCACGCGGTTTCTAGAAAGTAGGCATGTTCGATCAAATAACAATCACACACGGCTTCCGGCAGTGAACTGTTTGCGTTAGGCCACCTTGCACAAACGTTTCCACACAAAGAATTGTGTGTGATATACATACGAACAGAAACGTTTTCCCTGGATTGACTGTGTGGGATGTACATAAGAATAGAAAGGAATTCCTTGGTTTGACTGTGTGTGATATACATACCTACGGAATTTTTTTCTAGGATTCACCGTGTGGGATGTACATACCTATGGAAATAATTTTCTCGGATTACCGTGTGGGATGTACATACCTATGGAAATGATTGGGTTTCAATGCCTCGCCCGATCGCATATGGCCCCATCCTGGGTCCTAGGAGGGCTTATCCCCGATGATTTCTGGGTTGTGTGGGAAGGATACCCTATCGCACACACTCACTTGGCGATGGTTCCAAATGCCGTTGCAGAAAGGGGTTAAAAACCGTTTGTTTAGCATGGTGTTGTACCAGTGTGGTTGCCTGGTTTCCAGGCATATTGAATGTTTCTTACATTCCACAATAGTGTCCGGAAACACTCCACATTTTGGTTTGGAGGTTAAAGCCGAAAGCCTACGATGACAATTTTTCCACATGTTCGGTTGAAGATACATGATGATCATAAAGTACATTAATACATTGAATCAAATGCCTATTCCTTATCTATTCCATCTATAAGACTGTCTAACCTATAGTCTTCTTGCGAATATTTCGCAGCTACAATTACTTGGTCATGGACCAAGTTCAACGGAATTTCTTTCTCGTATGGTCCCTTCGGTCCCACTCAGGCCATATGATTTGGATCTAGCTTAGTAAAGCGTGTTTTAACCACCGACCGGGCTTCTCGTGCGCCCTCACAGCAGGCAGACGTCTTCCTTATCTCAAAGCGGCGCCAGCCACCTTTGAACAGGCTTGCCAAACCCTCCATACTTTCCGGAGGGGTATCGGATGGCCATAAAGCTTTGGCCATACTCTTCATGGCTTTCCGGGCCCGCTCATGCACCATGGATAGTTCCTTAAGCACGTCGCATCGAAATCCGGATACTTCTTTTTTTGGCCAATCGGTTAATAGACCTGCGACAACAGAATTATGTCATTCTGAAATGTGGACTAAACATGAGTCTCTCTGATGGTTTTAAAAGTCATACCGAACATGCCGCCCTTCAACTTTTCATTTTCTTTTCGAGCGGCCGATAACTGAGACTTTAAGCTCTCTACCTCTTCGGATTGTTTGTCTTTTTTCTCCTCGTGTTTCTTCTTCTCGGAAGTGCTCATTGCGGCCTTTTTCATTTCCGCCAGTTCGGCGGTGACGGCATTCAGGTGCATCTGGTTTGTTTTCAGCTCCTGGGATAGCGTAGTGTTCTTCTCCTTGAGAACCTACAGGTCATATCGACCCTTAAATCGGTTGGCCTCACCGCTTCAAGTCTGAGGGGCTACTGGAATATGTCTATCAAAATTGCACAAACCCTTACCTGTATATCCTTTGAGAACAGTTGAGTAACTCCGGCAAGTCCGTTTTGAGCGGCTTGGACATATGCATCCACCGAGCTGAGTGCGGTCCTGCTTAGAAAAGGTTGGAGTGCGCATGGACTCTTTCAGTCGATGGTGATTCATTGCGCTCTGCAGCTCAGAATTCATGATAGATACGTCATCCCAATCCTGATGAGGAGGTGGAACTGGCATTGCATTAGACCTCGTCCTAGTTGACGATTCCGGTGTCGGATTGGCTGACATTCGGCTAGCAGGGCGTTTTCCCACTGTCTGCCGCATTCTCCTCCTGAATCAAAGATAGAAGGGAACATTAAAATCCGAACTCGTGCCCAGGAATGTTTTAAACGAACATACCGCTTTGAAGACTATGAGGGTTCTACGGTGCTCTCGGTCTCCTTTCGTTTTGAATGATTACCCTGCGTAGGGGTCGTCCTCGAGGGGGTGCAGCGTGCCGAGCGCCGATCCTATAAAGTACAATTTAGTATAATGGATAAAGGTGCAAGAAGGGACTTCTTTTTGAGAAAGCTATTCGAATACTTATGATGGAGAAGGAATAGGGGCGGGGGTAGTCGTCCGTAATAGCGACTTCCAAGCCATCAAGGCTCGCCTGATAAAATACCCCATCATCGAACTCTATGTCATGGTGGTGATCCTCTGGCTGTGGGTCAGGACAATGAACGTCCTCGATCATCTTCCTCCATGATTATTTTATGACAACAAAGAGCAACTTGATTAGCATGTTGTGACAGCAATAAAGCAGGACTGGTAGTCGAAATCTTACCCATTCAATGGGGTTGTACATGGAATAACCTTCCTGGCAGTTTAAGAGGAGGAAGTCTTCCTTTCATCCTTATACAGATCGGCCAAGATCGTCGCTAGTTCGGCCGGGGTATCTGGACCCTTGCGTTTGTAGCAGGATGCATCGTCTTCTCCGTTGTAGCACCATAAGGGAGTTACTCTGGACTGGAGAGGCTAGACACATCTTTTTATTGCAATGTCCATAACTTTGATTATCGAGAGCTCGGTATGGGCTAATAATCTGACCTTGCTGACCAACCTTTTAAATTCCGCATTGTCCTCCCCCTTGGGACTTCGGGGACTCCAGTAGAGGCGTTCCTTTAGAGGAGCGCTGGAAAATTCAGGGAGGCCACGTCAAACTAGGTCTGGCAGTGGGCCATCATCTATATAAAACCACTCCGAAGACCACTTTGGATATATCTCTTTGGGAGTTCCAACGGGGTAGCCTGATTCGGCTATATGCCATACTTTGGCGCCGCCCACTTCAAATATAGAACCTCCTCGATGGAGGGGGCGGAGGCAAAAGAACTTTCTCCAAAGTTTGAAATGAGCCTCGCAGCCCAGGAACAGTTCACAAAGGTTAACGAAACCTGATATGTGCAGAATTGAACCTCGGGTGAGGTTGTGCAGATGGATGCCATAAAATTCCAATAGACCCCTAAGAAAGGGATTGATCTGAAATCCTAAGCCCCGCAAAAGTAATGGAATGAAGCACACCCTCTCCTTGTTATTGGGGTTGGGGAATTTTTGGCCAGCGCGTCGTTGCCAATCGAGGCTGTTGGGGATATAACTATTAGGTATGACCCGCTCAGGAGGGGCCGGGTCATCTCTATGACGATTCATCACAATGAAGCTCAGAATCATATGGCGGTTCATAGGTAGGCTTAGTAGAGGCCCCATACCCGAAGGAGGCTTAAGGCCGATAGATATAAACCGCCATGTATGTAAAGCTTGTATTGTAAGGTATGTAAGAAAGGTCACCGAGCCGGATATGTTGTATAACCCGGCTGGGATGCTAAGAGCCGCAGGGCGTCTACCCGTGTATATAAGTGGACGATCTAGCGACGGCTTAGGACAAGAAACAACAGATCGAGAGTCGGGTCAAGCGTATTCGCTCCCTGCTCATCGAAACCGTAGCAATACCAACTACAAACTGGACTAGGCTTTTACCTACAACATCATGGAGCCATCGCGTTGAGGTTAGCTTAAAGGGGTTAATGAGGATAGAGGACACGAGGAGTTTATACTGTTTTAGCCCCTAGCCATCGCGCTGAGGTTAGCTTAAAGGGGTTAATAAGGACAGAGGACATGAGGAGTTTATACTGGTTTGGGCCCTTATGATGAAGGTAAAAGGGGTTAATAAGGCCAGAGGACACGAGGACATGATCTGTTGTTTCTTGTCCTAAGCCGCCGCTAGGTCGTCCCCTTATATACACAGGTTGACGCCCCGCGACCCTTAGGGTCCCGGCCGGCTTATACAACGTATCTCGCTCGGTGACCTTTCTTACATACCTTACAATACAACCTTTACCTACATGGCGGTTTATATCTATGGGCCTTAGGCCGCCCTCCGGTTTGGGCCCTCTACTAAGCCTACCTATGAACTGACATATGATCTAGGGCTTCATTGTGATGAATCGTCATAGGCATGACCCGGCCCCTCCTAGCCGGGTCATACCTAATAGTTATATCCCCAACATTAGGCCCCAGGTTGTTTTGAACTTATCTGCCTCTCCATAACTTCCTGTTTGGCAGAGTGTCTCACCAATAAAGTTGGATTCCCTGGTTCAATGAATCTGGTGCCAGTGATTACAACATCATTGCCACGAGTCTCTGGCGGGTTAGCTGAGCTTGCTAGTTCAACAATTGATGGATCAAGAATGGTTTCGTCAACAGACGGTTCAGGTAGATCCGGTCGAGCGTTGACAGCAGGGTCTTCTGGTGCTTCAGAGTGTTCCGGTACAAGGGTTGGCTGCTCTGGTTCAGCAGTTTTTGGATCCTCGGCCAGCTTTGTCACCTTGACTTTTTTGGGGTTTGCTTGACCACTAAAATGAATTTGGACAAGTCGTTATAATGATGCGTATATAAAGGTACAAAAGAAGGATAGTTATCTTTACCCGGGGGCGGTCTTGAAAGACGGCAATTGAGTTTGTGACGAATCACCAGAGGAGGAATGAGAAATTTGCTGCAAGGATGGAATCAAAATTGAGTGATTAATAAAGGTAACTTGTTGCTAAATACAAGGGTTCAGATTAAAAAAGAACCTTATTTTGGCGTTTCCGAGGGGTATTCGGTAAGCCGGAGGGTAAATCGTCATCTCCATCGGTCCGGGTCTGGCGGCATCTCTCATGCTGCTGTCGTTTCAAAAGAAAATGAGGATCTAAATAAGCCAAGGGGTGTGAAAACCTTACTTTCCGGGTTACCCGCCGAAGTTTGTGACTTGGTAAAGGTTCTGAGTCAGAGGAAGTAATAGTTACCTCTTCTTCAACTGCCTGGCTAGTCCCCTTGTCATCCTGGCAATAGTCAGCGTCAATAAGATTGTTAAAAAATAGGCCAAGAGAGTCAAGGGCTACCTCCGACTCAGAGGTGTCATCCAGCTTGAGTGAATCAGAGGCAGTTGTTTTCTTCTTAGACTTCCTGACGGTCTTCTTGGCGGCTCTCACAGCAGCTCTAGCCTTTTTAGCAGCCTCATGATCATATTTGGCTTTCAGAAGTCAGATTTGGCCTATGAAAGCATAATATGTTGAAGTTCATGCGGTGTTTAAACTGCTGAAGGAAAAACGAAGTCAACAAGATTTACCTCTGGTGCCGGGCTAAGCTTGCAGAAAGGATTCAAACCTACTAGGCTGCAGTCTTCATATTTTCTATTGACAAGTGTGGTTGCCATTTCAACGATGGCCTCTTCGGTCAGACGCAGGGAGCTATGACGTAAGGAATCATCAGTTCCTCTGGTGTATGAATACATTAAGCCGGGTTGGCGGCTTAAAGGTATGATTCGCCATGCGACCAAGCAGCGGATCAAGTCGACTCCGGTTAAGCCATTTCCTAGCAAGGCTTGAACTCTTTGGATTGTAGGGACAAGTTTCTTGTGTTCGCAGGGGTAAGCTTATCAGGGATTTGGTATTTTGCATCAAGACGATCAGCACAATAACCCGGCATTGGATTTTCATCAGACGACGAGGTATGTTTGCAGTAGAACCATGTTTGGTTCTAGTCCTTGGGATGGCTTGGCAGGACTACTAGAGGGAAAATGGCATCCCGTCTGCATTGAATTGAAATCCCGCCAAGTTCCAAGCTGGGACCATTGGTGTACTCGTTCTGGCGGTTCAGGTAGAAGTATTCTCTAAAGAGTACAAGAGTAGGCTCTTCTTAAAGGTAAACTTCACAGAAAACTTGGAAGTTAGAGATGTTTGATACGGAATTGGGTCCGATATCTTGGGGATGAAGTTTGAATAAGTGTAGAACATCTCTAAAGAATTTTGAGCCGGGCGGCGAGAAGCCCCGGTTCATATGAGCAGTGAAGACGATAATTTCACCGTCCTTCGGTTGAGGTCTCTCTTCAGCTGGATCAGGAGCACGATAAGACATGACACTTTTCTCTGGTAAGTATCCAACAGTGACGAAATCTTTCAAAGTGCTCTCGGTGACTGTGGAAGGGACCCGGTTGCAAGTTGTCATCGTCTTCGGCGGCATGGTGAAAGGACAATCTAAAAAGAAAATAGTTTGCCGGCTCAAGTTAGTTGGTGGGATTGCAAGTTAGCAATTACAATGCATGTTTGTAATGGCGGCTTAAGCAAGGCCTAATGATATATGAAGAAGATAAGCCGACAGGGTAAGCTGCCATGACTAAGATATTCAAGAGTTGCCGAAAGAAAAATTGACTGAGTACTGGGACAAACCAGTTCCGCGGATAAGAGGTTACAAATTTGGATCTACCGCTGTTTAGAAAAAAAGCAGATAAATTCATCTACAAAAGGTGACAATGGAAAAACAGAGGAGCCCTAGAGGAGATCTGTCACGGTGGGGATATAATCTAGTATTAAAACAAGTGCTAAATCTACTACCACGCAAGATTCCTATAGTTTTTGGATCTAATGAATGGATCTAAACAAAGAAAAGGAAGGATGGTGACGAACGCGGATGAACACCGACAAACCCTAATGGAAGATTTGTGACGAAAAAAGGAAGCCTTACTGGTGCTGTTAGAACAGCGGAGTGGCGCCGCAGTTCTCTGGTCTACTCAGGGCGATGCAGCGGCCGGAGTCGAGGACAAGGACGAAGGTCGACGGCGGCAAGGTTCGTGCGGGACGATTCGTTGTGAGGAGGAAGGAAGGAGAAGGAGAAGAATGAGAGATGACCCTATGGCCCTATTTATAAGGAGACAGGAAAACAGGCAGGCGCGAAAGACGAGGAGGCCAAATGATGGTTATCCAGCTAATTCGATGCCTCGATTTTCAGTAAGACATTAAGATAAAGATCCATTAAACATGATGTCATGGTGGGTTTCCGAAATTCTTGAGATGAGTTCATGGCGGGTTACAAGGTTTCTTGCAGCGGATATAGAAGGATTTTTCTAAGTCTTGGAGATTGACATGAACAAGTTCAAATCAACCTTGAGCCTAATGTTGGGGATATAACTATTAGGTATGACCTGCCCAGGAGGGGCCGGGTCATCCCTATGACGATTCATCACAATTAAGCCCAAGATCATATGGCGGTTCACAGGTAGGGTTAGTAGAGGGCCCAGACCCGAAGGCGCTTAAGGCCCATAGATATAAACCGCCATGTATGTAAAGCTTGTATTGTAAGGTATGTAAGAAAGGTCACCGAGCCAGATATGTTGTATAAGCCGTTCGGGACCCTAAGAGAGGTGGGGCGTCAACCCGTGTATATAAGGGGACGACCTAGCGGCGTCTTAGGACAAGAAACAACATATCTAGAGCCGGGTCAAGCGTATTCCCTCCCTGCTCATCGAAACCCTAGCAATACCAACTACAAATTGGACTAGGCTTTTACCTTCATCGTAAGGGGCCGAACCGGTATAAACTCCTTGTGTCCTTTGTCCTGATTAACCCCTTTAAGCTAACCTCAACACGATGGCTCCAGGACTAAATCCTCACACTAGGACATCGGCCATGACAATTCCACGTCAGAGGCCAATCCCGCTCGTACAGCGACTAGATCTGCGAGGGAAAGATATCCCTACATCTGGAGTCGACTCAACTAAAGATGAGGCACTGAGTAGCACTACCAATAACCCTCTTGAGGGCCATGGGGGCGCGAAGAAGATCCTGGGGCACTCGCCATGTTTTGAAGCTTTTTCGTGGCTAATCTTGGCATTTTTCTGCATGATGTGGATGCCACTTGGTGGATCTGACCTCTTTATATAGGCTCCATCCCTGTGTGGCTAGGCGTATTGTTTTTGATAAAAAATTGTGGACAGTTCGCATTCGCCCAATGCATGGAAATCGAGGCGGCATGGAAGGAGTCATAAAGGCAGAACAAAGAAGCCAGGGCCAAACTATTATCCGCCCAATATACAGTGAAGAACCAACCTTGCAAAAGCCGGAGACATAAGACGGATACTGCATCGTCGTTTGAAGGCTAGTTCGGGGGCTACTGAGGGAGTCCTAGATTAGGGGGGGTCCTCGAGTGTCCGGGCTATTTGATATGGGCCAGACTGGTGGGCCATGAAGATACAAAGTAGAAGGCTTTCCCCCGTGTCCGGGTAGGACTCTCCTATGCGTCGATGACAAGATTGATTTCTGGATATGTAATTTCCTTCTTTCACAAGCCGACTTTGTACAACCATAGTCCCCTCCGTTGTGTATATAAACCGGACAGTTTGGTCTGCGGGAGCCATCAGAATTCTCATAGGCTAGACATCTAGGGTTTAGCCATTATGATCTCAGGGTAGATCGACTCTTGTTACCCCTATACTCATCAAATACAATCAAGCAGGACGTAGGGTTTTACCTCCATTAAGAAGGCCCGAACCTGGGTAAACACCGTGTTCCCTTTGTCCCTTGTTCCCCTTGATCCTCAGACGCACAGTTCGGGACCCCCTACCCGAGATCGGCCGGTTTTGACACCGACACCGTTTATTTCAGCTTTATACATTGATCCAGTGTGATGTTTAAGCATTACCTATGTTCTATTAATTTTCAACAATACCAGTTTGAATTGCAATATTTGATGGCTGTTAAGCCTGCTAATGGTAACATTGGCTTCCATTTTATATCTTGTTTAACAGCATGCTGAAACCAACACATTCAAGCTATCATTTGGAGATGATGTTGTTTACCTTTGCTTTATTTGTTTGATGTTAAGGTTTTTGTACTCATCATGCCTTTCCACTACTTATGCAAGACAACAACGGGAGTGGCCACCATTGTCCGCCGAGGTTAGTTTCATCCCTTGGCTTGTACTCCCCCCGTCGTTCCATAATGTAGTGCATATAGATCCAGGGCTGGACACTTGTTAGCTTCTAATATTGACTTGTTTCTTGTATGTACATATGCCCTTGGCAAGGATCCACACATCGACCCTTTTTACGTATGGGGCAATGAGATATTCATCAACAAGCATCAAGTGAGGAAACTGATAAGGATTATTAGCAAAAATATACGAATGGTGGCAAGCAAATTATTTGTTTATGCTCTATCCAACACAACAGTGAGCTATAGGATGGTAACTACAAACTCTGCAGCCTTCTCTTTTTACTACCCATAATGACTTGTTAGACAACAATGTCTGAATCTTTTTTCTTCGCAATTGTTCCCGAAGAAGTTCTCTCAAGATTACCTCGCAAAGTACATGATTGGTGGACACACAATGAAGTTTAAAGTATTTCATCCAGACTACAATGAGCATCGAGAAGTCGTAGTGCAGACAGTGAAGGATGGACGGGCAGCCATCACAAGGTGTTGGCCAAGAGTCGTGCGTGCATTACGCATGGAGGAGGGCACAATATGGGCATTCCGCTTCACCTTCTCCAGCAACCAGAATGTCTTTCGCCTCTCTCTTTATAGTCTTTAGTAAAACTTTGGTTTATTATTCTTTACTTGGTGCTTTTGTAGTTCTTCAGTATATGTACCTGTGCATGGAATTATGCATTCGTGGTTGAACCTATATTTGTAATAAACATGGTTGGATATGAAATAAGTGATTGCCTACTTTCAAATTCAAAACATGTGATTTTTAAATTAGGGATTAATTATGGATTAATTAGGGATTACTCTACACACAGTTTGTGAAAGCGAAACATCTGCGATAGTCGTGGAGATCAGCCATGTTTCTAGGATCCACTACGTGTGCGATCAATCTCCACTGCAGACACGATTAGCCAAGAAAAAACGTGTGCAATTAAAATAGCCTCGCACACAGTTCTTTCTTATTAAATGTTTGCGATAGTCACCTTATCACACGCGCTTCGACATTATGGACTGTTTGTGATGTTCTGCACATCGCAAACGTTTGGTCATAGAAGAATGCGTGCGATAGGTCGATCATAAGATGCAGGTACGACAGATGAATTGTGTGGGATGTATTCAAGCTTCGCATATAGTTTCATAGTGACAACTGTGTGCGCTCTTACATCAAATCGGACAAAGTCGAGGAAAAGTAAATGGGTGTGATTTTCTACTACAATCATGAACTATTTGTGATGGTCATGCATCGTAAATGTAGCACCACACAATACCAACAACGATGGTAATGCGAGCACAAACAAGTAGGGAGTACCGTATATGCATCGAGGCTCCCTATCCCCGATGGTTTCTGGGTCGTCTGGGAAGGACCCCCTATTGCAGTCACTCACTTGGCGACGGTTCTGAACGCTGTCGCGAAAAGGTGTTAAAAACCGTTTGTATAGCACCAACGCGTACCAGTGTTCACATCAATGGAATAGCATGACAGATGATTTTCTAAATGAAGCGAGGCATTCATCTACAAATGTAAGCGTAAAATATTTTGCATTATTATTTTATATGTTAGCATTGTTTTGTTGTTTGCAAAGATAAAGTAACATTGACGGAAGTCAAAGCTTGGTCATATTTTAACTTTCATATGAAAGGAACGTTTGAAGCTTCCTATGTTTTAGGAGTGGAACTACATTGGGTATGTTTTGAAAGATTCCTATGGAAAATTGCAAACTTATTAAAGTGCACGGAACCAAACTCAGTGAGAAATTATGTTTAAACTCTAAGGACAGAGGGATAATAATGGTGTTGAATTTAATGTATCTTTATTATACAATCATACCTTAGCTTCTGGAATTTATGTTGCATTCAAGTATTTGAAGGAAAGACGAGAAGCTAAGGGAATCTCACACATAATATAATATTGTGGAAAGTGCATTGCAACATGTCACTTGTTCTTGAATTTATATTAAGGTAAAACGCATTGAGCAATCTATTATTGTATCTATGAGATGAGAAATAAGTCCTAGTATGCATATTCAATTAGTATTTATAGTACTAATATGGTCCAGGTTCACTGACCGAAGTCAGGAATTTCTTTCAAAACATGGTTACTAATGGAACTTCATGTACTAATTGGATTTGATATTTATGTGGTTTTGAAAATTAATTCAACACATTTATCATATATTTCGACTCAATGTAGAATTATTCATATTGTTGATATATGTGACTGAAATAATTGATGTGGAATTTCACTTGACAAAGCAAAATACTCAAGGTGCCTATAATGGTGGAATTACACTCGAGGAAATAATTCTCGAGGCGCCGAGGATAGCTATGCCAATAATTAGGTGGAAACTAAATGTCCCTAGTGATCTTAAGTGTCACATGAAGGAAACATACTGAGGAAAGGTACCACTATATATTTCTTTGGATTTTCAACGTAGTATTAATCTGGTTGCTGACCCCTTTACTAAGCCTATTAGTCATGAGGTATTTGGTAAGCATGTTAAGTCCATGGCTTTATGAATATTTGAATGATCGTTTTGGACAAGTGGGAGATGTTGGAATTATGTGTCCTACAACTATATTCAAATTACTTGGAATTGTTAATATTTAGAATGCCTCATTATGGAATTATACATGTATTTATACATGGAATTGCTTTACATGTTTGGCATGGAATTGTTACTTGCTGGAATGTACTTAAGTAATATATGCTTAAGGAAGCTGGTGGATTATTAGTGGAATACAATATACTATTTATATTGGGACTACCCAGATACACTGATGATTGGAAGGAGCCAGATCGTATAGTTAGATTACAGCCGTAATGTTGATCTGTGTAATTAGAGGAATTTACACTATATTATGGCGCATTGCTCACAAGCATGTACTCTAGGGACATAATGGGTAGAATTTGTTAACAGACAAATATGATCGTGGTTGGTAATTTGATCTGGACTATATCCCAAAAACTAGTTGTAACAACTAGGAATCTTATATGTATAAGAGGTGGACTCTTTGGAAATACAGTATAGGAAGGTCCCGAAATTTCTGAGCGGCACCACGGATAAGCACAGAGGAATGGGGGGTAGACCACAAACCCTAAATTTCTAATAGTGAACGTGCTCCTAGCTGATCATAATTCAATTATACATGAGAACTTTATACTGCCTAAATCTTGTGTGCTTATTTTACTCAGGTACAATGTTGAGGACAACCAACCACTTTCAGCACATGAAGAAACAAGTTTTTAAGCCCATACAACAAGTTTGAAGAGAACAAGTTTAAACTCTGATGTAAGCCATGTTTTGGTGACAAGTGCAACTAGTTACACCTCGAGGAAGAATAGCAAGCAATCTCAACACTCTATTGTGGCATGCGCAGTTCAAGAATTCGTCCCAGAACTTGATGAATCATGCAACACAAATATATGAGTGTTCAGCACGTGTGGGAGCACACAATGCACAACATATGAAGTATACTTTTAGGAAAATCAAACGTTGTATCATTTGGAGTCCTGAGTGAAAAGATATGAGAATTCCAATGCAAGCTGTTGAGCGCACTATTTGTTGCATGAGGCTTCGGCTTTGCTCCCTTGGCTAGCTGGTTAGCACGAATTTGAGCCCCTCTTTTGGACTGGTTTCACACCTAAGCTAGGAGGGCTTTTCCTAGTATAAATATTACACCCCCCACTTCAGCCACAACTCTTTGGCAATTTGATTCCAGAATAGGTTAGCTGAGTGCAATCACTACAAACAAAAGACACATCCGTGATGTTTTGGATCGAACGAATTTTTTTCTGTCATGCTTATGACACTTCTATGATGATAATTGTGACAAAACCCGGTATCATCCTAGATGTGGTGGGTCCTACTTCTATGACAAAAAATCATGACATAAAATGGGGTTTTCATCCTAGGCGGGCCAGAGACGCAGCTGCATGACATTCTTTGGGCCATCCATGATGGAAAAAACCATGGTAGAAGCGAGGGCGAGGAAAATATCGGGGAGTTTCCGGTTATGGTGGGTGGTCGGGGGCCGAGCGATGCGCATTTCTCTCGTACACATACGCGCATGGGTGCGAGGCGTTCGCCTAATGAACCCGAGCGATTGATCAATCTGGCTGTTAACTGAACCCGATCGAGCGATTGCTTAGCTACTACTGTTAACTGAAGCTGATCAAACATGCTGCCTCTTGATGAACAGTGATTGTTGTTTGGGGGGTTGGATGAACAGTTCCCGGTGGGGGGTTGGATGAATAGGCCCCCGTGGTAGTAGAGGCCATTGCCGCAGGATGAATAGGATGCCAATCGAGCCGTTTGGGGGAGGATGAACAGGACCCCGTGGAGGGCTGGATGAACAGGACTGTCGGATTTCGGGTTCCGGCAGACCCTTGAGGTTCGAACAATGGGGTGCGCGCGGAGATCTCTCCCCTATCGATCTACACCCAATCTCCTCGCGTGATCTAAGCTGGAAACAACGAACAACACAAGGGACACGAGATTTATACTGGTTCGGGCCACCGTTGTGGTGTAATACCCTACTACAGTGTGTGGCGTGGTGGATTGCCTCAGGGGCTGATGATGAATAGTACAAAGGGAGAACAGCCTCGCGAGAGGTGTTCTTGAACTGGTGCCATGAACTGCTAGGGTGAGTTCAGTCGCCTCTCTCTCCCAATCGGTGGATCGATCTCTCTCTCTCTGGATGTCCTCTACTCTGTGGTGGCTAGCTCTATTTATAGAGGCCCTGGGCCTCTCCCCAAATAATGAGCGGGAAGGGCGCCAACAATTGGCCATTTTGAAGGGGAACATCTGGTACATGTTATCCTGACCAAAGGTGGTCTTCGGCTGCCAAAGGTACTGGCGATGACACTGTCTTGGGCTCCACGGTGACCTCCGTCCTGCCGCTCTACTGGTCTTGGTCTCGTTTCACCGGAATGGCAACAAGGACACTGCGCAGGCCGGCGCCCACCTGGCACCCGCCTGGTCTCGATTGTCATGGCTTGCGTCACGGGTTCCTCGCGAGGTATCCCCGCCTTGATCTCTCCGCCTCCTCGCGAGCCTTCCTGAAGAGGTTGTCTTTGAGGAAGCTTCCGGTCGTCCGCCCCGCGAGGCTTGGCCTCTCGCGAGGGTCTTGAGCTTGAGTTGATGAAGATGGGCCGTGCTGGGCCCCCACTTGAGCCACGCCGCAGGCAGGCAAGTCTGGGGACCCCTGTTCCCAGAACGCCGACAGTAGCCCCTGCGCCCAAGGCGCGCCCGGGCTTGGCCTAGCAGGGAAGCGAAGGGGCAAGCGCGAAGCGCCGTGGGCCCCGATAGCCTGCGGCCTTGGGCACCGCGTGGTGACTGATTGGACGTGGGCGTATGCGCTTCCCCATGATGCCTCGGCCACCGCACGACTTGACAAGTCCCTGCATGCAGAGAAAACGATCATCATTACCTACGGTCGTGGTGCTCGGCGGTTGGCCTCCTCTGGCTATAAGTATGGGGCCAGGTGAGCTCCTTCAGTCCATCCCTTCTTGCTGCTCCTCTTACTCTTCTTCTTCGTTCTTGCTCCTCCTTACGCCAATGGCACCAATCCGCCAGTTCTCTGCAGAAGAGAAGGGAAAGGCCCCCCGAGAGGGTCCTGACCCACTTCCGCCGAAGAAGCGGCTGGCCCTCCGCCAACGAGATGAGGGTGCTCAGCAGGAGGCAACGAGGCCCTGGTACGAGCGGCCGCAACATGGGTTTCCACTACCCTTGCACGCCCGTGTCATAGGTCCTAGGGGAGAAGGCGTTGAGCGACATCGTCGGTGCCGCCGTCGACACCGGCGAGTCACGGTGGTGCGCGTTGTTCCCCCTGGAGTCCATGCCGAGCGCTTCTCTCGCGAGCTCGTGCTCCATGCCGCCATGCCTCCAAGCTCTTGGATCTGTCTCCCTCCTTCCTTCGCCTTCGAGATGCGGCCGAGCGGGGCTCTGGAGCTCTGGCTGCAACACGCTGACTGCGGCACCCCTGCGACCGGACCGGAGGTTGCGGTCGTCGCTCCGGGCAAGGTCTTCATGACCCAGGGCTGGGGCGAAATCGCTCGGGTCTGCCGGATAGTAGGCGCCCTCGTAGTCCATCTTGAATACGACGGCGCCTCCCTGATGTTCTTCAAGGTCTTCGATGCTAAGGAACTCCGGCTGGAGTGCTGCCCCAGGGAGAGCGGCAGGGACGACGAACTGGCCCGCCCATCGGCCCTCCAGCAGCTCCTCAGGTGGCAGCGGAGGAGCTAGGGGATCCTGCGGCTCCCCTGAGCTCCTCGCGACTCCGGAGACGAGCGACGACAGCTACAAGCCCCCGAGCTCGCTCCGTGCTCGGAGCGGGGCAGCTGCGTCCAGCCGCCGACGCCACTGATCTCGATGGGGTTGGCGCTGATGTTGGGTGGCCCACTATTGATGATGGCGTCCCCTGTGGAGGCGCGGGCGATTAGCGTTCCTTAGGATTAGTACTTTTGTTCCCTGCGAGGAATCGAAGCAACACCCCGTGGGGGTATGTAAGGCGCCGGCCATGTCTTTTGTGAATATTATATCCTTAACATGAATCAATGTGAGGTGCTTGTCCTGTCATGGCTCGGCTCCCCCTTTCTATCCTCACGAGGACTTGGCGCTCTACGCTGACAGGTCCCAGTCCCCAGGCAAGCTTCAGCCGTCGCTGGTATGCCAAGTCATGATGCCGTGGTCAAGGCCAGGAGGTGAGTGGCCCGAGGTCCGGTAAGAGCCCCCGAGTCGCAATTCTCGGGAGGTCCCCTTTAGCGCTCAAGCAGCCCTCGCTAAGCGAGAAAGGAAGGCAACACCGCCATGACAGAGCCAAACTAGGCGAGGGTTTTGCGTTGCGTTGGTCCAACTCTGGCAAGGGCGTGTCTTATCTCTTGGGTTTGGTGTAGTTCCTCAATGAAGCGCCTGGCCCGAGTGGTGGTAGCTAAGGCGCTGCTGGGTTAGGTCCTCGCGAGCTTCTTCCCGCTCTCCAGCACTTCATGTCCTCAGGTCCCGACCCTCGAGAGAGCTCAGCCGCCGCTGGTATGACAGGTCACGATGCCATGGGTCAAGGCCAGGGGGTGAGGGCTGGAGAGCCAGTAGGAGCCCATGAGTCGCGATGCTCAGGCGCCCCCCTTTTAACGTGCAAGTGGTCCGTGCCAGAAAGTGGGAGAGGCAGCTCACGATGTCCCTAGCGTTGCTCCTGGAAAAGGTCCTGCACACCAATCATAAAGAGAGATAAGACCTGTTGTTACGGTTGCCAGCCAAACTTCGGTCGCTCCGGGGGAGTGATCGGGGCACTAAGGGCCTAGTGAGGTGGCGCCTTGCGGGGCTGCCGTGGCCAGAGCTCGACCACTCAGATTTTTCGGCATTGCAGGGACGGACCCATGCGCAGATGCCGTGCCAGAGCGAGCGGCTCCATGGGTAGGCGTCAATCGAGCAGGCGATTAGGTCGGATACGTCAAGCACGCAGGAGGAATTCATTCTAAGCAGATGCAGGAAAAGCAAACGCCCCTGGGCCATGCCCGAGCAGCTCAGGGGTGATGCAGCCCGAGGGGCGCCCCCAACAACGTGAATAAGGAGCATAAGCAAAACGGATACATGCCGCAGGGACGGACCCACGCGACCTGGCAATGATGTCACCTGGTACCGTTGAAGACAAAGTGATGTTGAGGAAGTGGGCGCGGCGCGATGATGACGTCGGCCCTCACGAGCCCCCAGGCCTAGGAGGCTCGGGAGGCTCCGGAGGCGCAGGTGGATCTCCGAGGGCCATCTCCATCTCCGCCAGGACCGCATGATGCCTGACTTCCTGAGCCTCCAGAATGCTCCTCGGCAGGCGCTGATGAGCGGCAACTGCGTTCGGCAGGCCGAAAGGCATGCGAACATAGCTGTGGGGTGGACCTTCGCAACGCCCCACGCGCGAAGGTCAGAGGCACTCCTGAGACGCGGCTCGATTGAGCCCTGACACGTCGATGCAGATGCGTAGCCCACCATCCTCGCCTGGATGTGGGGCCACGATGGGCAAGCGGCGGCTGCTGCGCATGACTCTTGACTCCTGTAGCTCTTGGGTGTTTCTTGAGATGAACTCCTGTGGGTTCGGTCTTCCGTGCCTTGTACCTTCCTGAGGGAAACGTGCCTGGAAGCACCCCTCCAAGTGGTGCCCGAGCGCCTCCCTTGTGACCTTGGCAAGGTCAGTGGCTCTCCAAGAAAGAGCCCCCGAGCCCTGCCTGAGGAGGGCGCCGGGCGCGCCTTCCTATGCGAGAGAGGGTGGCCCTCCCTGATCGGGCGCAGATCCTGACGCAATACCTCCAGAGGCGCCAGCCTCCTTGTGGCTTGGGCCAAGCAAAACCTTCTTCTTTTTAAGGGTCGCCTCGGGAAGTCTTCTGTTCCTGTGGTCTGGGTCTTCGATTGCTGCGTCTTGGAACGCACGCTCAAGTGAACACACTACATCCCTTTCCTCACAGGGCACAGTGATGGCTCCACCGCTTCCTAGCATCTTGAGGACATTGTATTCATGGTGAGTTACTGCCATGGACTTGGCAAGGACCGGGTACCTGAGGATGGCGTTGTATGGCAGACGGATGTGGGCGACGTCGAAGTCGATGAGCTCGGTGCGGTAGTTGCTGCGCTGCCCGAAGGTGACCGGAAGGTGAACCTGCCCTATCGGAACAGTGGAACCATCGATGACTCCTGAGAAGGGCTTGGTTGGCTGAAGCTGATCATACGGCACTTGGAGATTGTCGAACGTCTCGACGGACAGGACATTGAGCCCTGCTCTACCGTCGATGAGGGTCCTGGTGACCTGCACGTTGCTGATGACTGGGGAGCAAAGCATCGGAAGGACTCCGGCCGTTGCCGCGCACTTGAGCTGATCAGCTGAGCTGAACGTGATGGCGCACGCAGACCACCTGAGTGGGCGAGCGGCCTCAAGCTTGGGGAGTACTGCATTCACCTCGCGAGCAAACTGCTTGAAGACGCGCTATGAGGCCAGGGCCTGCGCGCCACCCAAGATGCAAGCGATCGCGTGCGGCTCCTGGAAGCCCCCAGCCCCCTCGTCTTGGTGTTGGTCTTTGTTCCTTCTTGGTGGTGGTGGTAGAGGAGGAAGGCCTGCGTTACCGTGCAGGCGATCCTCACGAGGCTGATCTCTCCAGCCTCCCTCGCGAGGCTGGTCCTGCCAGCGATCCTCGCGAGGTCGGTCGCACCACCCTTGGCGAGGGCCACGGTCTTCCCATCGTCCGCCACCTCTACCTCCTCCTCGGCCATAGCCCCTGTCGTTGCGCTCGGGGCGTTGGCCGACACGTCCATCTCTCACGCCCCTGATTTCTTGACATTCGTTGGTGTTGTGGGTGTGGAGCTCGTGGTACACACAGTACCGGCTGACCTTGGATGACTCAGGCTGATCCGTGCCTCGCTTCGTGTCTGGCTCTGCTGCAAGCACGGCAGCCCCCTTGCGCTTCACATCCTTGGTCTTGGGTTTCTTCTCTTCCGGGTCGGCAGCCGTGAGTTCGAGGAGGGAAAGGCGCCCTTCCTCAGCCCTGGCGCACTTGGTCACCAAGTTGAACAGCTCCAGGGATGTGCATAGGTCTTCGTGGATTCCTAGCTCCTCCTTCATCTTGACGTCGCGCACACCATCGGAGAAGGCCGAGATGATGGCTTCTTCAGTCACCTTGGGGATCTTGAGGTGAGCACTGTTGAAGCGCTGGATGTATTTCTGCAGGGTTTCCCCTTGCTGCTGCTTGATGCGGCGCAGATCGCTCACGGCCGGGGGCCGGTCGCGAGTGCCCTGGAAGTTGGCGATGAAGCGGGTGTGCATCTCGTCCCAGGAGGATATGATGCCAGGAGCCAGGTTCAGGAGCCAGGTGCGGGCCCCATCCTTGAGCACCATGGGAAACTAGTTCGCCATGGCCCTTTCGTCTCCGCTGGCGGCTTCGATGCACAGCTTGTAGAGCTGCAGGAACTCCGCGGGGTCCGCCCTGCCATCGTAGCGAGGGTGCAGGTCAGGCTTGAACTTTCCTGGACATGCAACGCCGTGCAGCTCGGGGGTGAGGGCGCGGCAGCCGGCTGTGGCCACCGGTGCCGTTTGCTGGTACTGAGCTTGCTCTTGGGGATTGTCGTGTGCCGCCGCCTGAAGGAGGGCGGGGTCTTGGTGCGGAGGTGCAGGGACGCGGTCTTGGCGCGCCGGTGCTGGAAGCGCGCGAGCACCTTCTCAGGGACGAGGGATCTCATGGCAGCTCCTTTCTTGCTGCGCAGGCGCCGGACACGGATGGTCCCGCCCTGGGGCTGCGCGCCTTGGAGCCAGGGCGCCTTCTTGGGGAGGAGGTGGTGGAGGCACCTCCTGATGTTCGCCTCTCGCACGGAATGCAGGGCGAGGCACTGAGAAGGACGGCAAGGGGGAGCCCCCTGCTGCGCTGACGAGCTCGGTGATGCGGGCGAGCTAGTCCTCGTAGAGGTCGTCGACGGGGCGGTAGTGTAGGAGCTCTCTTGCCAGGAGACGTGGCAGTGCGTGGGACGACGAAGCGGCTGGAGTTGGCGACGGTGTGGCGGTGCGGCCCTCTCGCCGTACCGATGGATGCTGAGACGAGTCCTGCTGCTCGTTCCCCGCCGGACCAGTGGCGGCGTTGGCGGCAGGCGACGGGGAACGACGAGGGTGACCGCTGACAGGTGCCGTCTAGGCGACGCGGGTGGCGAGAGCAGCCCGGCGCTCGACGCGAGCCCGACGAGCGTCTGCCATGGACACGATCGAAGATCACACACGAACAGCGGAAGAAAGATTCCGGCGCACCCCTACCTGGCACGCCAAATGTCGGATTTCGGGTTCCGGCAGACCCTTGAGGTTCGAACACTGGGGTGCGCACGGAGATCTCTCCCCTACCGATCTACGTCCAATCTCCTCGCGTGACTAAGCTGGAAACAACGAACAACACAAGGGACACGAGATTTATACTGGTTCGGGCCACCGTTGTGGTGTAATCCCCTACTCCAGTGTGTGGCGTGGTGGATTGCCTCAGGGGCTGATGATGAACAGTACAAAGGGAGAACAGCCTCGCGAGAGGTGTTCTTGAGCTAGTGCGATGAACTGCTAGGGTGAGTTCAGTCGCCCCTCTCTCTCAATCGGTGGATCAATCGATCTCTCTCTGGATGTCCTCTACTCTGTGGTGGCTAGCCCTATTTATAGAGGCCCTGGGCCTCTACCCAAATAATGAGCGTGAAGGGCGCCAACAATTGGCCATTTTGAAGGGGAACATCTGGTATAGGTTATCCTAACCAAAGGTGGTCTTCGCCTGCCAAAGGTACTGGCGATGACGCCGTCTTGGGCTCCACGGTGACCTCCGTCCTGTCGCTCTGCTGGTCTTGGTCTCGTTGCACCGGAATGGCAACCTTTGCTTGATGCCTTTGCCTGTGCTTGCCCCCTTTGCACCAAAGAGGAAACAAGGACACTGCGCAGGCCGGCGCCCGCCTGGCACCCGCCTGGCCTCGATCGTCATGGCTTGCCTCACGGGTTCCTCGCGAGGTATCCCCGCCTTGATCTCTCCGCCTCCTCGCGAGCCTTCCTGAAGAGGCTGTCTTTGAGGAAGCTTCCGGTCGTCCGCCCCGCGAGGCTTGGCCCCTCGCGAGGGTCTTGAGCTTGAGTTGATGAAGATGGGCCGCGCTGGGCCCCCACTTGAGCCATGCCGCAGGCCGTAGGCAGGCAAGTCTGGGGATCCCCGTTCCCAGAACAATGACAAGGACCCCATGGAGGGCTAGTTGAACAGTAGCCCATGGAGGGGCTGTTGAACAGGACCCCATGGAGAGGGCTGGTTGAACAGTAGCCAGTGGAGGAGTGGTGGAGGCTACATGAACAGGAGCCGGTGGATGAACAATGGCTAGTGGAGGTAGGAGGGGAGACACTGTGGATGAACAGTCGCAGGTGGAGGCTAGAGAAGGTCGACGATGGATGAACAGTAGCCCGTGGAGGCAGTCAACGGTGGAGATGAAAAGTAGCCCGTGGAGTCCCATTTTGCGATACGCCACACACCTCTCGATGCATAGGACCCCTATTTCGACCGTAGGAGGTCGAACAGAAGTCCATTTCCTCCATTCTGGGGTACGCCACACCCCTCCCGATCAACAAGAGCCCGTTTCGACCATAGGGACTCAAACACAAGTCTGTTTCCTCCGTTTTGCGGTACGCCAGACACCTCCAGATGAACAAGATCCCGTTTCGACCGTGGCCGCTCGAAAAGAACGTTGTTTCCTCCATTTCGCAGTACGCTAAGCCTTGTTTCAATTGGCTGTTCCGTCCAAACCGGTTGGCTCTCGATGAACACAACGCATTTCGTTGCCTCCCGATGAACACGACGACGCAGTTTCTCCGTTCCGACCCAGCCATGTACACAAGCCCTGGCCATACGTATGCGCGAGTAGGCATTTGAGACCCAGCCCGTATGTACATACGTGGCCATATTTACTTTCTTGCACCATGGTTGTATGCATGTGTACACGATATTAACGGGACTGCGTGACATGCTACGTGCGCACCTCTACTACAACACGTGCGCGCCTATACTACGACACGTGCCCTTCCTTAGTCGTCCACGGTTCATCGCTGCAGCCTGCAGACAGACCGATCGTATGTACGTACACCTTCGCGACCAGAATAACAATGCTACATACGCTTCGGCCAGGTGGGTCCCGGCTGTTAGGGAGGATAAGGAGGCACTTCGTTGCATGTGAATATGTAGGTGATAGGTCCCAGCAGTCAGGGAGGAAACATTTTTTTGTAAAATATGGCGGCCCGTCTGGTGGGTCCCTGCTACCAGGTGGAGGAATCACTATTTTCCGCGTAATAAGGAGGCACCAAGGCGATGGACGACAACGAGGCCTAGGAAGGGGACGACATGGAGCTAGGGAAGATGCGGCAGTGGATGCCCACATGGAGAGGAGTACGAGGGTTGACTGGTTCGGCTGCGGTGTGAGGCTGTCGGCGTCCTGGGAACGGGGTCCCTAGACTTGCCTGCATGCGGCCCACGGCGTGACCAAGCTAGCAGGCCGTACAACCCAAATTCACCAACAAAGCATCTAAGACCCTCGCGAGGGTCCAAGCCTCGCGAGGCGGACGATGCAAGACCTCCTCTGGGGTGGCCTAGCCGGGCAGGCTCACGAGGAGCAAATATGTCAAGGCAGGGCAAACCTCACGAGGCCCTCATGACGTGAGCCATGACGCACGATACCAGGCAAGCGCCAGGTGGGCACCAATGCGCACATCGTCCTTGTTTCCTCTTTGGTGCTAAGGAGGCCAGTGCAAGCGAAGAGTATCGAGGCATCAGGAAAATGTTACTATACTGGTGCAATGAGACCAAGACCAGGAGGACGGCAAGACAGAGGTCATCGTCGAGCCCAAGGGAAGACGGCAAGCCGGGCAGGCGAATACCACTTTTGTCAGGATAGCTTGTACTAGTTGTCCCCCTTCAAATTAGCCCGCCATTGTTGGATCCCTTCCCGCTCAATATTTGGGAAGAGGACCAGGGCCTATATAAGTAGAGCTAGCCACCATAGTAGGGGGATCGGATGTGGGAGACATCATCTCGCCTTAGCTTGATCCAACCCGATCGAGAGCCTACCCACAAGAACACCTCAACCTCAGGAGGTTGTTCTTCCCTTGTACTATTCATCATCAGCCCTAGAGGCAATCCACCACCACCACACTGGAGTAGGGTATTACACCATAACAGTGGCCGAACCAGTATAAACCTTGTGTCTTTCTGTGTTGCGAGTTCGTCGAGTTCGTCCGCGAGATCTTAGTGGGCTAGGTCGTAGATTGGTAGGAGGGAAAGACTTCGCGCGCACCCCAGTGTTCGAACCTTAAGGGTTTGCCCGAACCCCACATCCGACATTTGGCGCACTAGGTAGGGGTGCGCCGGAGCTCCTCCTCCACTGGCTAGCTCGTCGACGCTCCTCATCCATGATGCCCGACTACTCAAGGGTCGGCTCCGACCGCTGGGCAGCCTGGCTATCCCGGGCAGCGCCACATGCCCATGAAGGTCTCAACCCCGCACTCCAGGCGGCACAGGCGCTGCCAAACTCCACCGGGCACGGGCAGCACGGCCAGGCATCATCCACCCTCACCCCACGGCAGGTACGGGCCGACACGAGAGCGGCGAGCCACGCCACAGCAACGATGCCACACTCACGGCGGGAGCAAGCAAACACGCGGGCAGGACTCACCGTGGCAAGGGAGCTACTGCGGTGCAGGCTGATGGAAAGCGGTCGGGACACAGTGCTGGAGCGTGTTGCCAAGCTGCTGGATGCAGCGGTGTCGGGAGCGCCACCCTTCAACTATTGACTTCCTCCCCAGGCCGCTGCAGGGCCGCGCGGCGAACCTCACCACATCCACGCACCATCAACTACGCCGGGGGCTTCATCAACATCAGCACGGTCGGCGCCGTAGGGGGCTCTGACTCCCCCATGCCGCCTGCGGCGGGCACGGGCGCAAGCGTCGCCCCCCACGGTCCCATCCGGATGCCATACTGTCATCCTCAGGGCGCCACCATGGGCTGAGCAACATGGAGCATGGGGCACCACGGCGAGGTGTTCGGGGTGACGGCCTCGGAAGCCTCGTGCCCCGCATGATGGACCAAGGGTACGCACCAGAGGACGACCCTGGCTTGTTCATTGGAGAAGATTGGGGAGAGGGGACGCTAGGAGTCAAAGCCTTCCAAGAACCAACGGAGAACCACAACGATCGTACCGACAACAGCAATTACAGGGTACCGCTAATCTCTCAAAAACAGGCTTATGCTAACCATGGGCTGCAGATGAATCAGGTTGCAGCGTCGATCGACGACCCTGGCCCGGTGGCACCCGTTCCAACAAGGGAGACACGTTGGGGGCCACCGGGAGGGAGCCAGGAGCAAGGCCCCTCCCCATGGCACGCGAAACCAGGGGAGACGCAGAGGTAGGCCCTCCGCCGGGGTGGCCTCCACAACCCTTCCCACTGCAGAGGACCCGTGGTCGCCGAGGGAACCGCTGGCGTCCCCTTTCCCTCTTTTGTGTCGTCCTAGTGACCGGTCGGCTCAAAGGAGGTCGAGGGTGGCGCAAGGCGGGGCCCTCATCTAGCGATATGAAGCAAGGCCGATACCTGTGAAGAAGGCCCGGTGCCTGTGAAGCTCGCCGCCCGTGACACTCTCATGTAATAATGAGTTGGGGCTGTACACGCCTCGGAGTCTCAGGAGCGCCGGCCTCAGACCCTGGGGCTCCCTCCCACGCCTAGTGGCAGCACTTAGCTCCACGCTGGTGAGAAGACTTGAAGACCCGAAGACTAGACTAGGTGCCGGACGAGGCCTTTTGCTTTGGATCTCTCTTTCTATGGCTTTGCTTTCTGGATCTGGACTTAAGTTGAAGCTGAATTTTTACCATGTGCGCGGGGGTACCTTTTCTCGTCGAGCCGTTTCTTGCCTTATGCATCTCGTTTGGTTTGGGACTCATGTCCATCGCCTTTGCCTCACAAAGCTCCTCGCGAGCCGGACCACACAAAGCGCACGCTCGTCAAGCACGTGCTAGCGGTACGCCTGGCGCTCACCTCTTACCGGGCCCCCTCAAACGGGGCGGTAAGCTCCGCAGGATTCTCAGGAACTCGTCGCCTCGCGACCCAGCCCTATGCTGGCGCTGACTAAGGTAAACCACGTCTGGGAACTCACCCCCAACATCATGAGCTCACAAGGACATATACCCACATCACATAGGAAAGTAAAAAATGCAATTTGCTTACACGAGTGGCTCCCCCTCTCAAAATGCTCTTACAAGTGTTCCAAGGGCCATGCCCGAGTTTTGCGTGCAGGATGAAACAACAGGAGAATATGGGATCAACCAGAGATACCACTCGCTACATCACCCGCGGATGCATTACTCGTGTTGTCATCATCTTCGTCGGTATCATCGCCGCCGTCGGCGATGCCCCCGTCACCATCGTTGACCACCTTACCTTCATCTGCGACGACCACCACCGTGTCATCCTCCGAGGTGAAGGCCCTGACCAACGCGTCGACATGGTCCTCTACCCAATGCGCCAGGTCACCCCAGACGGCCGTGGGTAGGGGGCAATGGCGGCGTCAAAGTCGAAGTTGGGGTCGGCATTCAGGAGGTGGCTTAAGACACGGGAGAAGGTGCGCTGAAGCAGGCCACAACCCCTCTCCTCCATGAGCTGTCGAGCTCTAGCAGATTGAGCCTCCAGGCGCGTCACCACCTCGGTGAAGAAGATCAGGTGGCTGGCGTAGTCAATCGAGTGAGGGGCCGGGGCGTTCTCGTCGCAGAGGTAACCCAGGGCGGTGTTGGCCTTGTTCCAAAGGTCTTGAAGAATAGGAGCATGCTCGCGCTCCGGCGTTCGGCGTTGGAGCACTTCCTCCCTGTTTTGCCGTGCAACGGCCTCGGTGTCGTCAACTCATCTCCGGAGGGAAAGCAGCTCAGCGCGGGCAGAGGCCAAGTCTGCCTGCACCGTAACTAGGGTGGCGGCTGTGGCCTCCGCACGCCTCTCGGCCTTGTCCAACCTAGGCCTGAGGGCGGCGGCCCTGCCCGCACCCTCCTGACCGGCGAGCTTCAGCTTCAAGTCGTACCTGCCCTCCAGATTTGCGCGAACCTCGGCCACCCGGCGGTTGATCTCCTCCTCGACTCCGGCTTCGCGGGCCCGACGGCATCTTCTGCTTGAGCGACTTGACGTTCCCTCATCTCAAGTCGCTTGAGCTCGAGGCTGCACTCCACGGCTTCCAGGGCTAGCACCTCCTCGCACTGCCGGACCTCCTCTTCCTCCGCAGGCGTACCCCTCAGCGATGCAAGAGCGGCCTCGCGCGCCTCCACCTGCTGCTCAAGGGATGCGCTCCAGGCCTGAAGCCCCCACACGTGCTCCTCCACAGCCTCGCGGCGGCGATCGGCCTCGTGAGCTTCTCCCAAAGCTCATGAGCGGGCCTCCTTGGCAATCTTGAGGGACGCCTCAGCCTTCGCATTCTCGAGGTCGCGCTGATAGCGATCGAGGTTGATGGCCACTCGCAGCTTGCACCGCTCCTCCACCAACCGAAGACCTTCAGCCTCAAGACACGAGTCGACACCCGCAAGCTCTTCACCAAGGCGGCTCATTGCGCCCATCGCCTCCTGGAAGAGCTCATGGCGGACTACGTTGCGCCCGTGCTCGAGCTCGAACGCTCGACCTGCCTCGTCCTCCACCTCGGGGGCTGCGGGTGGAGCATCAAGTGGCGCGCCACCTCCCAGTTGGGGACCGGGGGCTGGCACCGTGCCTGACGTCAGCCCATCCTCGCGAGGATCCCAAGCTGAACGAGGCTCACTGCTTGAAGAGGAACCAAAGACCGAGGGCAGCCAGCGACTGCTCATGAGCAGAGGAGGAGCCTTGGGCATGCCCGCTGAGCTCCATGCCAGACCATTGGCGAGGGTCGGCCAAACCACGGACTGAGCGCATCCCGAAGGCGGGGATGTTCCTCCGACCGACCCTACTCCTGGGGCGTCAAGCAGGCCAGCAACGCTCAGTGCCGACGGGGGAGTTGATGAAGAAGGAGGCCGCCTCTCGGGAGACGCAACAGCTTCAGCAGAAGGAGCCCTCGAGGACATGCGTCAGGATAAGAAGACCACAAGCAAAAAGCCACGGCGACGAGATACTTACGCGTCAATAGCGATGTACTTCCGTCGCTTCAACGGCCTGAAGATATTGCTACCGCCAGGTGATCCCTTCCTCTTGCGGAGCTCCTCGAAGTCCACACAAAGGTGACCGAAGCACTGGACGTGACGGCCAGTGCGCGGCGGAGCTGGAGAAGACTCAAGAGGAATGGCCTCAGGGGAGCCCGGCTGAGGCGAACAGCCCAGCTCCTCCCCACTACGACCTCCCGAGGCTCCTGGAGCCTCAGCCTCGGGAGCCGTACGCCGCGTCTCCTCAGCAACCGATGCCTCAGGAGGGGGTCGCAGGCCCCCGAGGACGACGCCTCCGGATCACCACCCGGCATCTTCTCCTCAGCACCTGAGCCGCCGACCTCCGTCGTAGCTCGCTCCCCCGCGTCGTCACCTTGGGCGAGCCCGGCACTGGTGGCGAAGAAGGAGACCACAATGACAGGGTTCTCGCGGGGCCCCACCAAGCCGATTGGGTGCAGCACCCACTCATCAAAGGAAGGCATGTTCGCGGCAAATGTGGCTTTGTTCTCGCAGCGGTACAACATGCAGCTGTTCCTAGGCATCTCGTCTGGCAGAGGGATGGCTGATAGGACCGTGAGCACCATTTGCCGCGCAGCGAGAGGAAGCCCCTCCTCCTGAAACCTCATGTTGTCCTATCTGCTGAGCAAGTCCCACATCGGGCGAGAGTGGTGCTAGAGAGGAGCAACTCGATGCCTGACGAACTCCCTCACCACCATGGGCGCAGTCACGCCAAGGTCCTTCAACCACCTCAGCCTAGCCCAAACAGGGGGAAGGTAGGGGCTCATGAGCTTCTGATGACCCCAGCTGGAGTTTGGAATAGCAGGCCCCACCGGATCTTGGAGCAGTGGATTGAGCATGCCGGCGTCAACAAACACCGATCGCGTACGGAATTCGCTTGTGGATGAAGGGAGCTCCAAGTCGATCCCCGTTCCTGCCGCCGTAGCCACAGCTTGGAAGCCCACGCACCCAGAGTTCTGCCGGGACCGGTGAGGTGCAACGAGAAGAAGTGGCGGAGGAGTGCCACGGAGGGGGCGATGCCCACCATGGCCTCGCACACGAAGGCGAAGATGGCGAGAAGGGTCACAGCCTGACGATCAAGATGGAGCATGTGGAACTGATAGTGCTCGCGCACTGCATTGAAGAAGGCGGAGAAGGGAGGAAGCAGGCCAGCCTAGAGGACATCAATGAAGATCGGAACCTCGGTATCAGCCCGAGCCATGTTGCTGCGAGACGCAGGCCAAGCCGGCGTCTCTCCCCACTCGTTGAAACTGGAGGCAAGCATGTGGCACACCTTGTCCATGGCCTCGTCGTTGAGCACCCGAGGACGGCCGAGCGCCGGCTCGAAGGATGGAGGCGCAGTTGGTGAGGACAGAGGTTTCTTCCCTTCTTTGTTTGTTTCGGCGCCATGACGGTGAAACGGGCGGAGCACAGGTCGGACTGAGAAGGTGGAGCAGGGCGTTGAAGCAGCAGGGACATTGGAAGAGCCGGGCGTGGCAGAAGAAGAATAACTATGTAAGGGGCGGGGCCACATAGCCAGGCGGATTCAAGGGCAGCGTGGGGAAGCGGAGACGCTCACTTCCAATCATCCACCATGCATCAAATGAGGCCGCAGGCTTTGGGGGCCCACGACACTCCATACTTGGCCCTTGGCTTCGCCGCGGAGCCAAGCCCAAGCACACCTTGGGCCCGGGGCTACAGTTGGTGTCCTTGGAATGGGGGTCCCCAGACTTGCTTGCCCGCGGCCCACGGCGTGACCAAGCCAGCAGGTCGTATGGCCCATCTTCACCAACAAAGCATCCAAGTCCCTCGCGAGGGTCCAAGCCTCACGAGGCGGACGATGCAAGACCTCCTCTAGGGTGGCCTAGCCAGGCAGGCTCACGAGGAGCGGAGATGTCAAGGCGGCGCAAACCTCACGAGGCCTTTGTGACGTGATCCATGACGCACGATACCAGGCGGGCGCCAGGCTGGCACCAGCGCGCGCAGCGTCCTTGTTTCCTCTTTGGTGCTAAGGAGGCCAGCGCAGGCGAAGAGTACCGAGGCATTAGGCAAAGGTTGCTATATTGGTGCGACGAGACCGAGACCAGGTGGACGGCAAGACGGCGGCACCACCAAAGGTTTTGGCAGGCGAAGACCACTTTTGTTAGGATAGCTTGTACTAGCTGTCCCCCTTCAAATTAGCCTGCCATTGTTGGCTCCCTTCCCGCTCGATATTTGGGAAGAGTACCAGGGCCTATATAAGTAGAGCTAGCCACCATAGTAGGGGGGCGGATCTCGGAGACATCATCTTGCCTTAGCTTGATCCAACCCGATTGAGAGCTTACCCACAAGAACACCTCAACCTTAGGAGGCTGTTCTTCGCTTGTACTGTTCATCATCAGCCCTAGAGGCAATCCACCACCACCACACTGGAGTAAAGTATTACACCACAACGGTGGCTCGAACCAGTATAAACCTTGTGTCTTTATGTGTGGTGAGTTCGTCGAGTTCGTCCGCAAGATCTTAGTGAGCTAGGGTGTAATTTGGTAGGAGGGAAAGACTTCACACGCACCCCAGTGTTCGAACCTTAAGGGTTTGCTGGAACTCCACATCCGACAGAGGCCGCCATCACCGCAGGGCCTAGCCAGTGGTGAGAGTATTAGGGGCGGTGAGGCCTATGCGGCAGCACAGCCGGCCACGGCAGGCAAGAGCACGCGGTGGTTTGGACAGCTGGAGCAAGAAAATCAGAGGATGAAGAAGCAGGACGACCGTTGGATGTTAACAATCCAACGGTTACTGGTGATAGAATCGTTTGTTGACTAAGTTGTCAAATCACTCTGTGTGCGTCAACTTAGTAGGCCCACAAGTCAGCCTCCCACTATGGTGGGTCCTAGCTAGTAGGGGGAGTATTCATTTTTTTGTGCGTAATAAGGTGGCACTTCCTTGCGTGCGAAGATATAGCTGGTGGGTCCGAGCTGTCATTGGGAGTATTTATTCTTTTTGGCATAATAAGGAGGTACTTGCTTGCACGCGGCCATGGACCATGCGGGTGCCAAATGTCAGCCTCTCCATATACATCCCTCTTCCGATGTTGTCGTTTGTTGACAACATTGACCACGCCGTGTCGAGAACACCAGTGCGATGGACGACGGCGAGACCCAAGAAGGGAAAGACCCAGAGGCGGCAAGGCCACATAAGTGGAGGGATGTGGGTGAGTAGAGGGATGGCCTGGCCAGCGGTGGGAGTAGTAGGGGCGGTGAGGCCTGTGCGGCAGCACAGCCGGCCATGGGAGGCAGGAGCAGGCGGTCCCGACGGCGCTGGATTTGGCGGCTAGAGCAAGAAGATCAGAGATTGAAGAAACATGACGGTTGTAGGATTGACATTTGACAATTACGTCTGCTAGAATCGTTTGTTGACGTATATAATAAGTAAAAAAATCTTGCATACGCGTCAACTTAATAGGCCCACAAGTCAGATCATTCCCTATTTTTTTAAATAATTTATAGCTCATTGCAACTTCTTATGCAATTTATTGCAGTCTGTTTTTTTGTTGGCCAGGGCATGGGTTAAACATTTAAATGAAATTTCGCATTTTTCTGTGGGTTCCAAACTATTTTTAATACCAAAATTTCGAGCCAGATTTAAAGTACTTTGAAGATATATTTAAATTAGGTTAAAGCCCAGTGAAATTGGAATATGAAAATGTGAAAAAATCAGAAACTATAAAGTAATTGCCAATTTGTCATCAGTTTTTTATATTTACAGCCCATTTCATATTACTTTCAAGATTTGCAGGTGTCTTGAAAGAGTTGCAGCCCATTAGGGCATAGAAAAATAAGTAGGCCTGGATTGGCTATTCTTCAGAAAAAATAATCTGGGCTCATTTTCACAAAGAAAAAATAGCTGGGCTGGTCATGTGGTGAACATAAAATATAAGCCTGGGCTAGACGGGCCACAACCCAGCTGAAACGTTGCTCCGTCTCAACAATAACAAAAAAATATACTGCTCGAGCAGCTATGTCCTTGGTGTCAACCGATCTTGTGATGTTCTCTTGTCTATTGACTATATACGCTGACAATGTCGTGGGTCCTTTGATGTCAGGAAACCACTAGGAGGAAGCATTTTGTTTTTCCATACACTGACAATGGAGTATATATAACAAAAAAATGAGGAACTTCCTTGCATACGGCCATGGACATGGTAGGCCCCTACTGTCATCCTCTCCACGTACAGTCCTCTCCCGATTCCTCTTGTTTGTTGAGGATGTTGACAACGCGAGAGGGGGCGCCGCGGTGAGCACACCAAAGCGCACGGAGGACAACGGCGAGGCCTTGGACGTCGGTGCTAACGATTTAGGAGACGGTGGGGCGGCGGTGCGTGCACTGAGGCGCAACCAGCCGTGGATGCAGAAGAAGGTGGCCCCGCCGGCGCTGGTTTGGTTTTTGGAGCTGGAGGAAGACATGACTGAAGCACGACAGACTGTAAAAGCAGCAGGAGTACTTAACAACCTTAGCTGAAACCAGTAGGGGCACTTAACAACCATAGCTGAAAGCAGTATGAGTACTTATACAGGTTCAACTGTACAAAGCACGCCTCGAAAAGCATGCCTTAACCAAGGGTGAGGCCGTCAAGCCCTGGTACAAGGCCCAGGCGCCACCCCATGCATCCACAACCTTCTGAAAGTGGCTTCATCTCGCAATGTGGTCAATAAACAGGATATTCACTTTAGAGCAGAAAAGCATGTACATAACCTTCTCTCCTATTCTCCAAGATGGACGGGATTTCATTATTTGAGACCACCCATGAAGAAGTATTTGTTTACCTCCAAGGGGAATGGAGTAGGTCGACATAAACATAATGTTGTGACCAAGCGCATGTCTGACCCACCATGGTCAGGCATCTGTATAGGAACAATAGAAGTGGTCAGTTTCTGCTTCAAGAAGATCACAACTGTAAAACTGTGTATAAGCAAGAGTTTATGAACAACATATATAACAGAAAACACATCGTACTATAAGTTTCTCGACACAATTGGACCTGTTAAACGAGTGCAACAGTGGCACACATATCCCATGTGGCCTTCCACCATTGAAACGCCCCACAAGGACCTCAAGACAATCAATAAAGTGTAGGAACTTGTGGATGTCATCCCAGTCAACTTCAGTGCGATCAGTAATAGTCGAGTTCTTATAGAATAACAAACAAGTAGCATGCTTAACTCTGAAATAACCTACACGTGCCACCAATTATAAGAAATATTAGTTAGAAGTAGCTAAAGGAAATATGCCCTAGAGGCAATAATAAAGTTATTATTTATTTCCTTATATCATGATAAATGTTTATTATTCATGCTAGAATTGTATTAACCGGAAACTTAGTACATGTGTGAATACATAGACAAACAGAGTGTCACTAGTATGCCTCTACTTGACTAGCTCGTTGAATCAAAGATGGTTAAGTTTCCTAGCCATAGACATGAGTTGTCATTTGATTAATGGGATCACATCATTAGAGAATGATGTGATTGACTTGACCCATTCCGTTACCTTAGCACAATGATCGTTTAGTTTGTTGCTACTGCTTTCGTCATGACTTATACATGTTCCTCAGACTATGAGATTATGCAACTCCCGAATACCGGAGGAACACTTTGTGTGCTACCATACGTCACAACGTAACTGGGTGATTATAAAGGTGCTCTACAGGTGTCTCCGATGGTACTTCTTGAGTTGGCATAGATCAAGATTAGGATTTGTCACTCCGATTGTCGAAGAGGTATCTCTGGGCCCTCTCGGTAATGGACATCACTATAAGCCTTGCAAGCAATGTGACTAATGAGTTAGTTGCCGGATGATGCATTACAGAACGAGTAAAGAGACTTGCCGGTAACGAGATTGAACTAGGGAACGAGATTGAGATACCGACGATCGAATCTCGGGCAAGTAACGTACCGATGACAAAGGGAACAACGTATGTTGTTATGCGGTTTGACCGATAAAGATCTCCGTAGAATATGTAGGAACCAATATGAGCATCCAAGTTCCGCTATTGGTTATTGACTGGAGATGAGTCTCGGTCATGTCTACATAGTTCTCAAACCCGTAGGGTCCGCACGCTTAATGTTCGGTAATGACCGGTATTATGAGTTTATGTGTTTTGATGTACCGAAGGTAGTTCGGAGTCCCGGATGAGATCGGCGACATGGCAAGGAGTCTCGAAATTGTCGAGATGTAAACATCAATATATTGGACGACTATATTCGGACATCGGAAAGGTTCCGAGTGATTCGGGTATTTTTCGGAGTACCGAAGAGTTACGGGAATTCACATGGAGGGTCAATGGGCCTTCGTGGGCTATAGCGGAAATAGAGGGCAGCGAGGAAGTGTGGGGTGCACCCCCTAGGCCCAAACCGAATTGGTTTAGGGCTTTGGGGGTCGGCCCCCTCTTTCCTTCTCCTCTGCTCCTCTTTCCTTCCCCTCCTAGTTGGACTAGGAAAGGGGGAACCTACTACTAGTAGGAGTAGGATTCCCCCCTTGGGCGCACCCTATGAGGCCGTCGCCCCCCTCCCCTTGCTCCTTTATATACGTGGCCAGGGGGCACCCCATAGACACACAAGTTGATCAGTTGATCTTTTAGCCGTGTGTGGTGCCCCCGTCCACCATAATCCACCTCGGTCAGATCATAGCGGTGCTTAGGCGAAGCCCTGGGTTGGTAGCATCATCATCACCGTCATCATGCCATCGTGCTGACGGAACTCTCCCTCGAAGCTCTGCTGGATCGGAGTTCATGGGACGTCACTGAGCTGAGCATGTGCTGAACTTGGAGGTCCCGTACGTTCGGTACTTGGATCGGTCGGATCTTGAAGATGTACGACTACATCAACCGCGTTCTCATAACGCTTCTGCTTATGGTCTACGAGGGGACGTGGACGACACTCTCCCCTCTTGTTGCTATGCATCACCATGATCTTGCGCGTGCGTAGGAATTTTTTGAAATTACTACGTTACCTAACAATGGTATCAGAGTCAAGTTTATGCGTAGATGTCATATGCACGAGTAGAACACAGAGTTGTGGGCGTGGGTATATACATATTGCTTGCCACACTAGTTGATTCTTGATTCAGCGGCATTGTTGGATGAAGCGGCCGAGACCGACATTACGCGTACGCTTACGCGAGACTGGACGTGCTTCGCACACAGGTGGCTAGTGGGTGTTTGTTTCTCTAGCTTTAGTTGAATTGGATTCAATGAATAGGGTTCTTTCTGAAGATTAAAAAGCAATCACTATACCGCGTTGTGGTTTTTGATGTGTAGGTAAGAACGGTTCTTGCTCAGCCCATAGCAGCCACGTAAAACTTGCAACAACGAATTAGAGGACATCTAACTTGTTTTTGCAGGGCATGTTGTGATGTCATATGGTCAAGACGTGATAAGATATAAGTTGTTGTATGAGATGATCATGTTTTTGTTCAAGTTATCTGCAACTGGTAGAAGTTTTATGGTTGTCTCTTTATTGCATAAGATGCAAGCGCCAAATAATTTCTTTACATTATCGCTATGCGATAGCAATAGTTGCAAGAGCAATAGTTGGCGAGACGACCATGTGATGACACGTTGATAGATATCAAGATCAAGAAGATCATGGTGTCATGCTGGTGACGATAGAGGTCATGATGGTACTTTGGATATGGAAATCAAAGGCGCAAGATAATCATGTTTATCCTTTATGCATCTTATTTTGCTTAGTTCGGCGGTAGCATTATAAGATGATCTCTCACTAAATTTCAAGGTACAAGTGTTCTCCCTGAGTATGGACCGTTGCCAAAGTTCGTCATGCCGAGACACCACGTGATGATTGGGTGTGATAAGCTCTACGTTCACATACAACGGGTGCAAGCCAGTTTTGCACACGCAGAAATACCCGGGTTAAACTTGACGAGGCTAGCATATGCAGATATGGCCTCGGAACACTAAGACTGAAATGTCGAGCGTGAATAATATAATAGATATGATCAACATAGTGATGTTCACCATTGAAAACTACTCCATTTCACGTGATGATCTGTCATGGTTTAGTTGATTTGGATCACGTGATCACTTAGATGATTAGAGGGATGTCTATCTAAGTGGGAGTTCTTAAGTAATATGATTAATTGAACTTTAATTTATCATGAACTTAGTCCTCATAGTATTTGCATATCTATGTTGTAGATCAATTGCTCGCGTATAACTTCCCCATTTTTATTTATGATATGTTCCTAGAGAAAACTATATTGAAAGATGATAGTAGCAATGATGCGGATTGGATCCTTGCTGCATAGAAGAATTATGTCCTTGATGCATCTCTATGTCACAGACCTGTTGTAGGAGTAGATGCAGACGTTATGAACGTTTTTGGCAAAGCTCGGTATGATGACTACTTGATAGTTTAGTGCACCATGCTTTACGGCTTAGAACCGGGACTTAAAAATGTTTTGAACACCATGGAGCATATAAGATGTTCGAAGAGTTGAAATTGGTATTTCATACTCGTGCCAATGTCAAGAGGTATAAGACCTCTGAAAGTACATTGCCTACAAGATGGAGGAGAATAACTCAGCTAGTGAGCATGTGCTTAGAATGTCTGAGTACTACAATCACTTGAATCAAGTGGGAGTTAATCTTCTAGATAAGATAGTGATTGATAGAGTTCTCTAGTCACTATCACCAAGTTACTAGAACTTTGTGATGAACTATAATATGCAAGGGATAACGGAAATGATTCCCAAGCTCTTCGTGATGCAGAAATCGGCGAAGGTAGAAATCAAGAAAATCATCAAGTGTTGATGGTTGACAAGACCACTAGTTTCAAGAAAAGGGCAAAGGGAAGAAGGGAACTTCAAGAAGAACGGCAAGAAAGTTGCTGCTCAAGTGAAGAAGCCCAAGTCTAGACCTAAGCCTGAGACTAAGTGCTTCTACTGAAAAGGGACTGGTCAGTGGAAGCAGAACTGCCCCAAGTATTTGGCGGATAAGAAGGATGGCAAAGTGAACAAAGGTATATTTGATATACATGTTATTGATGTGTACTTTAATAGTGTTTATAGAAACCCCTCAGTATTTTATACTAGTTCAGTTGCTAAAGATTAGTAACTCGAAACAGGAGTTACAGAATGAACAAAGACTAGTTAAGGGTGAAGTGACGATGTGTGTTGGAAGTGGTTCCAAGATTGATATCATCATCATCGCACACTCCCTCTACATTCAGGATTAGTGTTGTACCTAAAACAAATGTTATTTGCTGTTTGCATTAAGCATGAATATTATTGGATCATGTTTATTGCAATACGGTTATTCATTTAAGTCAAAGAATAATTGTTGTTCTATTTACATGAATAAAATCTTATGTGGTCATAAACCCAAGGTGAATGGTTTATTGAATCTCGATTGTAGTCATACACATATTCATAATATTGAAGCCAAAAGATGCAAAGTTAATAATGATAGTGCATGCTATTTGTGGCACTGCCGTTAAGGTCATATTGGTGTAAAGCGCATGAAGAAACTCCATGCTGATAGGCTTTTGGAATCACTTGATTATGAATCACTTGATGCTTGCGAACCATGCCTCATGGGCACGATGACTAAGATTCCGTTCTCCAAAACAATGGAGCAAGAAACTGACTTACTGGAAATAATACATACTGATGTATGCGGTCCGATGAGTGTTGAGGCTCATGGCGGGTATCATTATTTTCTGACCTTCACAGATGATTTGAGCAGATATGGGTATATATACTTAATGAAACATAAGTCTAAAACATTTGAAAAGTTCAAAGAATTTTAGAGTGAAGTGGAAAATCATCGTAAACAAAAATAAAGTTTCTACGATCTGATCGTGGAGACTAATATTTGAGATATGAGTTTGGTCTTCAACTAAAACAATGTGGAATAGTTTCACAAATTCATGCCACCTGGAACACAACATCATAATGATGTGTCCGAACGTCATAACCGTACTTTATTTTTATTTTGACCGTGAGATAACCGTACTTTATTGGATATGGTGGAATCTATGATGTCTCTTACCGGTTTACCACTATCGTTTTGGGGTTATGCATTAAAGATAGCTACATTCACGTTAAATAGGGCATCGCCTAATGCGTTGAGATGACACCGTATGAACTATGGTTTGGCTAGAAACCTAAGCTGTTGTTTCTTAAAGTTTAGGGTTGTGATGCTTATGTGAAAAAGTTTCAGCCAGATAAGCACAAACCTAAATCGGAAAAGTGCGTCTTCATAGGATACCCAAAAGAAACTGTTGGGTACACCTTCTATCACAGATCTGAAAGGCAATATCTTTGTTGCTAAGAATGGATCCTTTGTAGAGAAGAAGTTTCTCTCGAAATAACTGAGTGGGAGGAAAGTAGAGCTTGATGAGGTAACTGTACCTGCTCCCTTATTGGAAAGTAGTTCGTCACAGAAATCTGTTCCTGTGACTCCTACAATAATTAGAGATGAAGCTAATGATGATCATCATGTAACTTCAGATCAAGTTACTACCGAACCTCGTAGGTCAACCAGAGTGAGATCCGCACCAGAGTGGTATGTTAATCCTGTTCTGGATGTCATTTTACTTGACCATGACGAACCTACGAACTATGAGTAAGCGATGATGAGCCCAGAATCCGTGAAATGGCTTGAGGCCATGAAATCTGAGATGGGATCCATGTATGAGAACAAAGTATGGACTTTGATTGACTGGCCCGATGATTGGTGAGTCATTAAGAATAAATGGATCTTCAAGAGGAAGACGGATGCTGATAGTAGTGTTACTATCTACAAAGCTTGAATTGTCGCAAAATGTTTTTGACAAGTTCAAGGTTTTGACTACGATGAGATTTTCTCACTCGTATCGATGCTTAAAAGTCTGTCCGAATCATGTTAGCAGTTGCCACATTTTATGAAATCTCACAAATGGATGTCAAAATTGTATTCCTTCATGGATTTCTTAAAAGAAGAGTTGTATATGATGTAACCAGAAGGTTTTGTCGATCCTAAAGGTGCTAATAAAGTGAGCAAGCTCCAGCGATCCATCTATGGACTGGTGCAAGCATCTCGGAGTTGGAATATATGTTTTGATAAAGTGAT
Organism: Triticum urartu; assembly: GCF_003073215.2. Taxonomy (NCBI): domain Eukaryota; kingdom Viridiplantae; phylum Streptophyta; class Magnoliopsida; order Poales; family Poaceae; genus Triticum; species Triticum urartu. Next base: position 235,107,343 of record NC_053026.1, read on the forward strand.
CAAAGCATATGGTTTTATATAGACTTGCGGTGAAGCCTGCATTTACAAGAAAGTGAGTGGGAGAACTACAATATTTTTGATAAGTATATGTGAATGACATATTGTTGATCGGAAATAATTTAGAATTTTCTAGAAAGCATAAAAAGGTGTTTGAAAAGAGTTTTTCAAAGAAAGACCTCGATGAAGCTACTTACATATTGAGCATCAAGATCTATATAGATAGATCAAGACGCTTGATATATTTTCAATGAGTACATACCTTGACAAGATTTTGAAGTAGTTCAAAATGGAATAGTCAAAGAAGGAGTTCTTGCATGTGTTACAAGGTGTGAAGTTGAGTAAAGACTCAAAACCCGACCACAACAGAAAATAGAAAAAGAGTGAGAAGTCATTCCCTATGCCTCAGTCATAGGTTCTATAAAGTATGCTATGCTGTTTACTAGTCCTATTGTATACCTTAGCATGATTCTAGCAAGGGAGTACAGTAGTAATCTAGGAGTAGATCACTAGACAGCGGTCAAAATTATCCTTAGAGGACTAAGGAAATATTTCTCGGTTATGGAGGTGATAAAAGAGTTCGTCGTAAAGAGTTACGTCGATGCAAAGCTTTTTACATCGATCTAGATGACTCTAAGTCTCGATCTGGATACATATTGAAAGTGGGAGCAATTAGCTAGAGTAACTCCGTGCAGAGCATTGTAGACATAGAAATTTGTGAAATACATATGGTTCTGAATATTGCAGACCTGTAGGCTAAACTTCTCTCATAAGCAAAACATGATCACTCTTTGGGTGTTACTCACATACCGATGTGAACTAGATTATTGACTCTAGTAAACTCTTTGGGTATTAGTGACATGGGGATGTGAACTAATCACATAAAGATGTGAACTAGATTATTGACTCTAGTGCAAGTGGGAGACTGAAGGAAATATGCCCTAGAGACAATAATAAAGTTATTATTTATTTCCTTATATCATGATAAATGTTTATTATTCATGCTAGAATTGTATTAACCGGAAGCTTAGTACATGTTTGAATACATAGACAAACAGACTGTCACTAGTATGTCTCTACTTGACTAGCTCGTAATCAAAGATGGTTAAGTTTCCTAGCCATAGACATGAGTTGCCATTTGATTAACGGGATCACATCATTAGATAATGATGTGATTGACTTGACCCATTCCGTTAGCTTAGCACAATGATCGTTTAGTATGTTGCTATTACTTCTTCATGACTTATACATGTTCCTCAGACTATGAGATTATGCAACTCCTGAATACCAGAGGAACACTTTTTTTGCTACCAAACGTCACAACGTAACTGGGTGATTATAAAGGTGCTCTACAGGTGTCTCTGATGGTACTTGTTGAGTTGGCATAGATCAAGATTAGGATTTGTCACTCCGATTGTCGGAGAGGTATCTCTGGGCCCTCTCAGTAATGCACATCACTATAAGCCTTGCAAGCAATGTGACTAATGAGTTAGTTGTGGGATGATGCATTACAGAACGAGTAAAGAGACTTGCCGGTAACGAGATTGAACTAGGTATTGAGATACCGATGATCGAATCTCGGGCAAGTAACATACCGATGACAAAGGGAACAACGTATGTTGTTATGTGGTTTGACCGATAAAGTTCTTCATAGAACATGTAGGAACCAATATGAGCATCTAGGTTCCGCTATTGGTTATTGACCGGAGATGAGTCTTGGTCATGTCTACATAGTTCTCGAACCCGTAGGGTCCGCACGCTTAACGTTCGGTGACGATCGGTATTATGAGTTTATGTGTTTTGATGTACCGAAGGTAGTTCGGAGTCTCGGATGAGATCGAGGACATGACGAGGAGTCTCGAAATGGGCAAGACGTAAAGATCGATATATTGGACGACTATATTCGAACATCAGAAAGGTTTCGAGTGATTCGGGTATTTTTCGGAGTACCGGAGAGTTACGGGAATTCACCGGGAGGGTCAATGGGCCTTCGTGGGCTTTAGTGGAAATAGAGGGCTGCAAGGAAGTGTGGGGTGCGCCCCCCTAGTCCCAAACCGAATTGGTTTAGGGATTTGTAGGCCGGCCCCCTCTTTCCTTCTCCTCTCCTACTCTTTCCTTCCTCTCCTAGTTGGACTAGGAAAGAGGGAACCTACTCCTAGTAGGAGTAGGACTCCCCGCTTGGGGCACACCCTATGAGGCCGCCGGCCCCCTCCCCTTGCTCCTTTATATACGTGGCCAGGGGCATCACATAGACACACAAGTTGATCAGTTGATCTTTTAGCCGTGTGCGGTGCCCCCCTCGACCATAATCCACCTCGGTCATACCATAGCGGTGCTTAGGCGAAGCCTTGCGTCGGTAGCATCATCATCACCATCATCATGCCGTCGTGCTGACGGAGCTCTCCCTCTAAGCTCTGCTGGATCGGAGTTCGTGGGACGTCACCGAGCTGAACATGCTGAACTTGGAGGTGTCGTACGTTCGGTACATGGATCGGTTGGATCGTGAATACGTAGGACTACATCAACCACGTTCTCATAACGCTTGCACTTACAGTCTACAAGGGTACATGGACGAGACTCTCCCATCTCGTTGCTATGCATCACACTGATCTTGCGTGTCCATAGGAATTTTTTTGAAATTAGTACATTACCCAACAGTAGCATCTTCGTGAGAGATTCGTTGCTACTTCCAAAGTTAAATTGTGATTAGTTAGACAGAATAGGTGGATTAAGAAGTAATCGAGGCAACAAGAAAGAACCAGATACAAAACTAACATGGATGAACAATTGGAACGACATTGGGGTGGAAGATCACAGTGAAGATGAGACAAGGTTCTGCTAGTTCCATCAACATTCGTGCCCCAACTTTCAGTATGTAACACTTCAGAAAGTTTATCCAAGTTCGGCCATAAAAAAGCAGCGATCTTCTTGGTTCATGAACCCAACTCGGAAATTATATCCATGGCTTTTCTTCAATGTGACCATTAAACTGGTGCATTCAGTTATGGCAAGGCCGACCATCTTGAGTACACGTGTTTTGGCAGAGCAAGGAATGCACTGCAGGAAAATATAATATGAGAACACAATATATTCTCTATCCAAATCTAGAAATAATTCCTCCTTCATGTCAATTTTGACCATGGTACCAGTACCTTTTATCCAAATATAGCAATACAAATTTCCAAATTAGTCGATAACATGTTCAAAAAACCACACCCTCCTGGATAGAAAAGAGGATTCTAGGAACATACTATGCGTGTTTTAAAATGCCGTGTTAGGATGAGAATGAACAAGTGTGGCGTCTCGCCGAGGGCGCACAAACATGTAGGGTCCTTGCACTTTGGGCACTACAAATGAAACACACTAGATTCAGTAGGAAGAAAAATGCATCAACGGCAGCAGCTCCCATCCTAGGATTACCCACGACCAAGGGACTTGGAATTATCAGGGACGGATGAAGTATTCATACCCGATCCTCCATGAGAAAACTGTCATGCCCAATATCAGATACTATCCTAAAGAAAATCGAAGGTCCCACCAAGGATAGAACCGCATAATGACACGCTTTTGCAAGGTGGATATCATTACATCAAACCATTACATAATAGATGGGGATACATACAAGGCATACAAATGCCACAAGAATACATCAATACAACATACATATACCAACATCCGACTACGGATGGATCACAAACATAAGCTCAAATGACATCCACCCTGCTAGCCCAAGCTGCCGACCAGGAACCTATCCCTCAAATGAAGAAGAAGCTAAACAAGAACTCCAAAACACTAAACTGCATAGTGAATCATGTGAAACAACATGGAAAGAAAAAGGAACGAAGCACTTAGGCGGCCAATGCTTACCAAGAAGGTGGAGATGTCGGTTTTTGTAAGGACTTTGGTATATGCAGTGCGAACTGCAGCCCAGTCTATTGCCAGTGCAACTGCTAGTTCCGTTGCCGATGCATGGGCTGGAGCTGATGCAAGTGCAAGTGTTGGTGCAGGTGCCGGAGCCATTGCTGGTGCCCGTTCCGGTGCGGCTGGTATTGCCCCTGCTGCTGCTAGAGATGGTGCTCCTTGTAGAGTTGGTGCTGGTGTCGATGCCCAATCCTCCAGTAGATCAGCATGATCCGCTGACGCGGCAGTGCCCAATCCTCAGCTGGATCAAACTAAGCTACTGCCACTGTCAGTGCTAGAGCAAGTGCTGTTGGAGAAGGTGTCGGTGCTCGATCCGTTGCTGAAGGTGGTACCGATGTGCGAGACAACAGCGATCGTGTTTGTCTACTACGATCAGCTTTCTAACTTGACTAGGCTCCGTGACCGTGATCCTGTCTTTTTCCTCATTTCTTTTAAACACAAGAAGGAGTAGTTGTGGCGTGTTTGTTAAACCAAACTATAGTTCATCATATGGATTCAGCTTGTACTCAGACAACAGACTGATCCAATTGTTTCCAGTAATATAAGTGATGGACAGTGCCTTCGTTATTGACATGACATAAGAAGTGAAACCTGCAAAATAACCATCGTAGAGCAAATCAAACAGAAGATTTAGACAGTAAATTAATAAGATTTACTTGATGTGACATGAGTGAATCCCTACCAGGAAATCACTATGTTGAAGTACTAAACAGAAGATTGATCTTCCAACTACGCGTGGCATGCATGGCCCCCGCCTACTCCCACAAGAAGGACAGTGCAAAGGTCGTGACAAATCATATGGACCGAACATCCATGGGACTAGAAATCCTGGTGGGTGCAATAAACCCTGAAATGCATACTGATATTGGAGTGTAACCATAATTGATAAACTGTCCTCACAAAAAAGATGATATGGATACTTCAAAATATATAGACTAAATTGAGTGGCAGACATTAGCATAGACTATTCTCAGGACTCACCACACACCAAAAGCGGCAGTACTAAACAATACAGGGTTCACACACACAAATCAAGTACTGGACAATAGTACTTACTACAGACAAGAAAAGTTGCACTAATTAAACTCTGCAGACTATTTCTTGCCACAGACCTATGGGGTGAACCCAGCATAACTAACTAGGCCATGGACTTCATGAGAGATGTCTACTTGCACCATCACCATCTCGTGAACCTTGGAGAACCTAACAGAGTTGTCTTTCCACTCATAAACATGACGATGAAGACATGGTGCATCAGATTTGTCGGGAAGCTTTACAAGAACCACACCCTTCGTAATCGAAGGCACAACCAAGAAATTGTTGTGGTCAAGTACATCCTCGAGAACATGCCTGACAACAATGCTACAGGAAAACACTAGTTTAGGACACGTGGCGACAAGGACACAGTAGCTGGATAGTTTAGTAGTAGAACTCATCCTCAGGTCTTCCAGTTCACACGGCATGACTTTCAGAACTTCATCTCCACCACGGACTTGGTTCTAATTCAAACAGACACCAAATATTTTATTACTACCTTCGTTGAGAAATATAAGATAATTTTTGATAGTTTACTCCATATATGACTACATATATGCACAGAAATGAGTGAACAAAGACACTACAACATGTCTTCAAAGGCATGAGAGCAGAGGGATTACTTACAATATCCATAACACAAGTTACTGAGGCAAATATACCCTCTTCAAAGGTAGCATTGATGTTCATAAAGTAGTTGAAAGTAATCTATAAGGAATCAGTGTCAACCTCTCGCATGTTTTGGTCAAAAGAGGAATTTAGAACCGTCATTTGGCACACAAAAATCACATGCAAGGTCACCCAGAAAGTTGTACTACTAGTACTAGTACTGCGTGTTAGATGAAAAAGCATGATAAAGATCGAGAAAAAGATCGTCAAGAAGAGATATTACCTGGACTTGCTTCACGAGGGATCCCGGAGAGGGGGTCTTGGATAGGGCGATGGCTTTGAGCTTGTATGCGGTAGTCTCGGCGGGGTGCTTGTGCTTCTTCGTACCATGAGCCTCGACGGTTTTCGTCAGAGCCATAGACATCACTTCAGCCGGTGTTCCAGCGTCCATCAGGAAACTATCAAATAGAAATAAAAGAAAAGAAACCATAATCACAAACCCAAAAGAAGAATAGAGAGGGAGCTATAGGATTAGTCTTTGGGTTTCAAGACCGGGCCTTGGCTAGAATCAAAACCATTGATGCACTCACCTTTCCTTCTTTGGGAGAGAAGAACAATGGCAGAAGCAGGTCTTGGTTTTCTTGAAGAAAGGAACAAGATGAGGGAGAAGCGAGTTGGGGTTTTCTTCAAGAGAGGAAGCTGAGGTAGAAGAGTGAAATGATGGTTGCATCGTCCGTCCAACCTACTGCTGGAAAGGTGGGGGTTTTGTGATTTGATGACTCATTGGGCATTACTGTAGCGCTTCGATCGGGGTAGTCTACCATGTAGTTGGGAACTCTACTACGGAGTAATTTAGTGCATGGCTAGCGGACCCCGATGCTGGCTGTCCCACACGTCAGCGGAAGTGAGTAGCAAGGTTCCTGACGACCGTCGAGGATGATACGCACGATTGAGCGTGTCCACTATTTTTCTAAAGAAAAAAATGATTACAGAAAGTGTTTCCACTCTTACGACGGAGGAGTGCAAAACACGGCAGCCACTTGAACTTACATAGTGCTTTTACTACTAGGCATGTGTTGTGGTTCATACGTTAGTATTACATAATCTTGTTGCTAGTGTAGTAAGATATGACAATAACAAATGATGTTGTGCGCATGTCAACTATATGAATAGTAATGTAACATAGTACCCCTTTTTTGACTGTCCAGTCGAGAATGAACAGTGAGATCAATGTTAACAGAACTAGGTCTACATCGCACGGAGAGTACGGTGCTACAGTACTCCATGAAACATGAACCATATGAAGCACAAATTAGTGTTAGGTAGGGTGTATGAAGGGTGCACGGGACGGGAGAAAAAGTTCCCTTGTCAACCCACTTTTGGGTGGTTGGCAGAGTGCATGAAGGGTGCATGAGTCCACACTAGTAGGTTAACACAAATACACTAGGAGCATGGATGAAGAGGGGTGCTGAGAGGAGCATGCATGAAGAGGGAACGACTATATTGAGATGAGAATGCAACCAAACACACCCACACGCTTTGTGCTACAGTGACTGATCTACACTGTCTGAGTTTGATCCAATGGTCATGTTGCGCCGAGACATGGACATGCCCATGCAGAGGACACCTAAACACCACCAAAGTCCCTATGCTTCTCGAGGCACATGACATTGGTGATGTAGGGTGCAACCGCCCGTAGAGCTCGCTCCCAGTCGACGGGAGCCAGCTCGTCAAAGACGGCGTCCAATGGCACAAATGGATTCCGATGACGGAGCCCTGAGAGGATTTGCCCGGCAATGGCGACGGCTGCCCGCAACCCCTCCTTGTCCAGCTCCACCCCCACCATTGCATGGAGACGGCTTAGCTCCTCGGAGATATAGGTGAAGAAGGAGACCAGGTTAGGAAGCCACAGCTCGTTGAAATCGATGGGGTGGTCGAACGGGTTTAGCCCAATGGCCCACATGGTCGCGCTGGCATGATGGTAGGCATCACGCAACTGCAACACGTGCATGGCAACATGGTCCACCAAGTGGCTGAGGCGATCCTGGACCTCATCACGATCGGCCCGCTCGCGCTCCAGCTGGCTTGCCTGACGGCCTATCGTATCTCCCGCTTTCTGTAGCAACACCGCCGAGGCCTCGAGCATCTTTGGGTGGACACCTGCCACTTTTGAAGCTACGTGAACTCCCACACATAACGGAGGAGCATGGCAGTCCTCTCCTCCTTGAGCTCACGGAGCTCCACGTACTTGGCCCTGAGCTCTGCATCCTTGGCCTAGAGCTCCTGTGTCAGGTGCCTCACCTCAGACTTCGTGCTCTGCTGTGCCGCCACGGCACCAGGTAGAAGCCATGAGGAGAGGAAGCCAAGGGGGCGAAATGGCTCAAAGGCAATGCAATCTACGGGAAGGCGGAGGGAGCCAGCCGAGGAGCGGGGTGAATCTTTTGGTTTTCACCATGGGAAAACACCAGTCGACGACTTTTCACATCGGGGATCAGTGGGTTTTACAGGCGGAGTCATCGTGACTAATTGTTGCCGCGCCTGCTCCCGTCAATAAAAAAATAAAAATCCTGCCGTACATGCTCCCGTCAATCAAAAAATTAGAAATCTTGTCGCGCCTGCCACCCCCAAAGACGAGAGCAACGCCGTGGTGGATATTTAGATTTACCTGTCGGCAAGGAGATAAAAAGGGGTGAAAAAACAAATGTGGCAGTGGCCTAGCTAATCGGTCGCACTAGCCTAACTAGATAGCCACCGTGCTTCACTGATGTACTCGGCGGGAAAGGTGGTCTTTCGTGATTTGACGACTCATTTACTTGCTTCGGCACTACGACCGAGGAGGACCTAGAAAACGCGTGGTAGGGCATCCCACATCTCGACAAGCAAGAATATATGCATGCACCACCCGGGAGGACCCTGAAACCGTGCAGTGGGATGTGCCACATCTCGGCACGGAGGAAAAATGTGGGTGTAAAATAATACTGTATCAGACATACTACCTATGGTTCGATCTCGGGACCTAGCCAGTCTGTCGAAAACACCCCACTATCCACACAACTTCATCATGCTAACATCGCATGGAGGATAGGTGTGGTTAGCTCTGTCTCGACCAGCCACAGCGTCTCTTATTCTAGGCGATTCTTCTATTTTCCAAGTTTTTTTGTTATAATAACACCATGGCAAGCTAGCGCCACTCTTCGTGTGTGCCTGTGCATCTAAAGGTTAGACAATGGAGAGGAGAGAGAGATCATAGACCTGGGACCCACCAGTAAGTGAGTCAACGGTCATGCACGTGTTGACGAGGCACTCCCTCTACTCTACTCAATGTAATACTGTATAAATTCAAGTTATGGGACAAAGCCAACAACCGTTGTTGTTTCAGGCTATCGCTTATGCTTTGTACTCTAGGTTGCCAGTTCGAATCTCATCTTTCAGATTTGTTAGTTTTAGGTCCAAATTTGATCAATGACAAGTGGGACCCCGTGTGTTGTTCCGATATTTTAGTGTAGGATGTTTTTTTGAACAAACACTTTGCGTGGTTAGACAAGTAACGGCATGAGTTACACGTATTTTGCGAGTTTAGGAACAAAAATGACAGCGGCATAGAATAGCACATCCACCCCGCAGCTTAGAAGCTATGGTGATATGAGTTTTGACGTCATTGGAACTGAGATCCAATGGCTTGGGAGTAGTCTCTGTAATTATGCGCAATTTCCAAACTCTCCATGTTTTTTGCAAATAAAACATTGAGGCCTCGTGTGTGCCGCTACATCTTGGATCCAGCGGCTCCCCGTTGCTCATATTAGGTGCTCTCGTAGCTTAATTAGCCGCTATGGTGATACGAGCATCTAGGTCGTATGATCTGTGATCCGATGCGACATGCGTAGTACTTGTACTTTCTGCGCAATTCCCAAACTCTCGCAGGCGTATATTGCAAAAACATCCAAACCTCCTACTGTGAGCCGTTAGATCCGCAAGAACTCGTATCACCATAGAATCTACGGTGCGGGAGAACCTCATATTCTCAAGTGCGAGAAAACATCAGGTGCTCTCGCAGCTTGGATACTACGGTGATACGAGCTTTGAGGTCGTTCGATCTGAGATCCAATGGCATCTGGACAGTCTTTGTGCTGGTAAGCATTTGCCGAACTCTTTGGGGGCTTTTCTGCAAAAAAAACATTCGAACCTCCGAGGAGTTGTTGGATCACAAATCCAACGGCTCCAAAGACCTTGTATCACCAAAGCATCTAAGGTGTGGTAGCACATGATATTCTTACATATAGGAGAATATGAGGTCCTCCTTCATCTTAGATGCTACGGTGATACGAGCTTGGAGGTCATTGGATATGTGATCCAAGGGCATCTGAGTAGTTTTTGTACAAATTGTGTGTAATTCTCAAACTCATTAAGGTTTCCTGTAAAAAATATTAAGACATCCTATGAGCTGCTATATCTCAGATCTACAAGCTCCAAGCAACTAGTATCAGCATATAGCATCTAAGGTGTGGGGGCACATGATATTCTCCTGGGGAGGAGGGGGTGCAGAACCAATTGGTGTTTGGGAGGGTGGGGACAAATATAATGTTCAAATAATACAATCTAAACAATCCTAAACAGAGCTTCACAATTTTATCTAAGGTCGAGACGTAAACCCCCGACAATCTAATAGCTCCACCTAAACACAACATTTGCATGTATGTAGTACTAGACTTAAAATTCATGTTTCAGTTTCTTGTTCATTTTAAATATTGAATTGAGGACCATGCATCTCTTACATTTTACTCCCTTTATTCCTAAATATTATTCTTTTTAGAGATTTCTAATGGACTACCACATACAGATGTATATAGACATATTTTAGAGTGTAGATTCACTCATTTTGCTTCGCATGTAGTCACTTGTTGAAATCTCTAAAAGACAAATATTTAGGAATAGAGGGAGTATTTTTGAATTCGTGTCGTACATGCATGGTTTGGAAAAATAGATGCACTATACTTGCTGGATTGTTGTTGTATTCATGTGTGTGTGTGTGTTGTCATATGCTTGATACATACATAGTTTTCTCACCACCATACCGTTCATCTTTTAAATTTGAATTTGCAATGAAAAACTTACTACGGATACCATGAAGTGTGAAATCCATGTTGAGATCACTATATCACGAACTAACTCTAATTCAAGAACTCGTCATAAATCAATTACCACGTTGAGATTACTATTTGCAAGGAAATATGGGCATTATAATACACATAGATTCGTTCGGCAATTTAAAAGATTCCTTTCATATTCTCGAATGGTAGGACCCAATGGCGTACCATCCATACCCTGGCTCGTGTTGATCCTCAAAAAAAATTGGGCTTGTGTCCTTCTGGTGGCGTGCGTGGTACGCACATTACCAACCCCAACAAGTTGAGCCTCCGTGTTTCAAGTCGAAATATCTGGCGGCCAGAATTCTAGCCCTAGGAAATTCCCCTCATGTCCCCGGTCCATAATGACTACCGATGAACAATGGAGGGATGCTTTAGTAACTAGACAATGTTACCTACCGTGTCGAGCACGGTTCAATTCCCTCGGTCGCTGCTACCCAAGGTCATCCGTCAACTCCATTGCCTAGTACTAATAGGAGTACACCATGATGAGCACAGAATTGAACCCGTTTGTTCGTGCCTACTACTTGAGTTAATATATCAGGCAATGCACTCGCACGGAGGGATTATCCTTTTACTCTGCATATATAACTTGTCTGAAGTCTAACTAAGAAAAATGTTTGACCAAATCCTCTCTAAAGAAATACAACAGGAAAGACGTATCCCTTGAAAATTTATTGCATGATGCAGGTTATGATATTATTTTGAATCCTAGATTTTAAATTTCAGAAAGTCCAAAAGTAACCGGAAATTCATGAAACTAAGAATGGTGTCGGGATATGGCGCAAATATTCCTACATATTTTTTTCTTCAATTTGAGACAAGCTGCTTATGAGAAGTTGCACAATTGAAGAGCCATGGTATTTTGGAATAAAGACCTGTCACGTTAAGGCGAACGCTTTCACTATTGAAACCGTAGGCATCTACGTGCTGCCACGAGTCCTGCTTCTCATCGGCAGGTGCCGTCCGAGCAAGCGTGTGGGTCGACGGGAGGTGTGCGAGCAGACCACTACGATGGCTGACCGGGAGGCATGCGAGCAGACCGCTGCACAGCCTCACCGGGAGGCGAACCCTTTGACCAAGCTCCGCCGCCCACCTTCGTCCCAACTACCCCCACTTTTAATGGTGTCGGCGCCGCGGTTTAAAATCGACCCTGCGCTACCCGGCATCACTACAATCTTCTCTCTTCCTCTCCGATTCTCCTATCGTCTACCTCCAACCAGCCTGGCCTAACTGTACGCCATGCCGCATCACGATGGTCTGTCCTTAGTCTTCTAGTTTCCTGAGGAAGACACCCAACCGGAGTCTCAAGAACATAAGGCGCTTTGGGACGATCTTGAACCGGCCTCGCGGGAAGACGTCGCGTCTGTCCCCGCTCCCGTTCCTGCTCTTATCGCCTCGACTGCACCAGCCCCATCCTCGTGGCATTGATGGGCTGGGAGACGCACACATTGTCGCCGAGCTTGATGCCACGGGGTTCCACGAGGTCCCCGCCGACTTTCACGTGCCCGTGCACCTACCAGCGCATGCGCCTGCGTGTGCACCGACGCGCGCGCTCATGTCGGTGCCCGTGCCCCTGCCAACGCATGCGTCTACGCGTGCACTGACGTGCGCGCCCGTGCCAATGCCCATGCACACAAATGTCTCCGCTGCGCCATTGCCAGTGCCTGTCCCCGCGCGGGTGCCAGTGCCCCTCTCAGCGGCATGGATGGCCGCCCTCGACCGCTTCCATGCACCAATGCCAGTTGCCTCCTCCTGCCAGTTGACTCGCTCCTAGAGACCGAAGTCCAGAGCATTGTGGCCTTCCTTGAAGCTAGGGCCAAGGTTCAGGAGTACGCCAACAATGGCGAAAGACGCCACCGTCGCCGTCGCTGTCGGTTAGTGGCACGACGACACACGGAGCATGACAGAGGAGCCGCTTCCCACTGCAAGACGCCCCTACCGCCGCCGCATAATCTAAATTTGCCATGAAAAACGTTTGGAATTCCATGCTTAAAATCCGAATGTTTATCATTTCCATTTATTTTAGATAGATCATCATATGGATGTAAAGTCAGAGTAAGACTGAATGAAATCTATGGTTTGATCGATTGAATGTTTTGCTAGAGCCGGATCAAATTAAATATAAAACGTCATCAAGCCACATGTATTCCTTCTCATCCAACGACCTAGACTGCTTCAATGTCAAGTGCTCAACACGTTTAGCCTGTAGTTAATTTCATGCAAAAAACAGTGCTAATCACATAATAACACGCAAATAATATACAACTTAATATCCGCATGCACTTAATATACTGCCAATTTAATGTGCATTGCACGTACACATTGACTAGTACTACTAGTACGTGAAACTGGTGCCGTGACTTGTGAATGTGTCCAGATATGGTCAACGGCAACATCGCCCGCGAGTTCTCCGTCTTTGCCTGTGCGTCCAAACATAGAAGGGAAGGAGAGAGAGAGAGAAGACATGGAACCCACCAGTAAGTGAAGGTGAATAGTACGTGCTAACGAGCCGGTCCCACTAATGTACTAAATATAATATTACATGTTATACTTTAAATAGGTTGTGGTAATATAAAAATATTATATGAACAAAGGGGGTACAACAAACATTGTTGTACTATGTATGTTGCCTATTGATGTGCGACTTGAAGGCCCTGGTCGCTTGTTCGATCCTCATCCTTTTTAATTTTTAATTTATATATGGGTCGAAATTCGTTTCATGACAGGTGGGCCCCTCAGTGTGTAGTTTGTGGCACTTTAATTTGTGGGTCGAAATTTGTTCCATTACAGGTGGACTATCGGTGTGTAGTTTTGTAGCTTATTTGTAATAATTAAAGAGAACAACATAGTTTCTTGCAAAATACCATGGTGCAACGTTGAAGGCGAGAAAGAACGTGCGAGAGAGCGATGACCGAGCCAGAGGGAAATCAATTGGGGGAGGTGCGGGGTTGCAACGGTGTTTGGAGTAGTTCTGGGCCGAATTCTATGAAAATATAATCTAAACCCACCAGAATAAATGCCTACACAAATTAATCCAAGGTTGGAGTCCCCTCACAATATAAATAGCTTCGGGTTTGCGAGGGATGGAGAGGTAGCTTCAATGTGTGGAAGATACGGTGTGAGAAAGCGAGGTCAATCGAGACACATATAGATAGAGAGACAAAGTGAGTGTGGTTCGACATTCATTGAAAAGATATATATGCTCTCGAGAGATATTGTCCGATTGAGCTTTTTGGAAGGGTGAGGGCTGTAAGATAGAGCTTGAGAGATGATCCAGTCATGGACATGTAGATATATTTTGTGCGTGGGAGGAAGCAAGGTCAATCGATTACATATATAAAGGGAGAGAGATTGAGCAAGCGTGTGTCATCGTGCGATCGAAAGAGTGAGACGGGTTGGAGAGAGTGACCTAGATAGACAATGTGCGTAAGGGACTATACAATATGAATATGTCGAATTGGGCTCAAACATGGAGATATATCATTTGTGTCCGAGAAAGAGCGAGGTTAATCAAGACATACACACACACACACAGAGAGAGAGAGAGAGAGAGATTGAGCGAGCGTGTCCCACCATGAGGTTGAAAGAGTGGGGCCGGCTTGGATGGACTGACCTAGATAGACAATCTGTGTGAGAGAGTATAGAGTTTGTCGATCGAGGCCCGAACAGGGAGAAATATCATTTATGTGTGAAAGTAAGCGAGGTTAATCGAGACTCGGATAAAGAGAGCGAGATTGAGCGAGTGTGGCCTGCCGTGCGGAATAAAGAGTGAGACAAACTCGAGGGAGTGACCTAGATAGACAACGTGCATGCTTGCGCACGAGAAGTTGCGGGCTAGATAGGCTATGCATGTATCTAGCGAGAGAGGGTGGGAGGGATAGAGAGAGAGCTTGGCATGGGGTGCAATGGCGGGTGTGTGAGCTAGATACATTTGGTAACAAAGTGGAAAAAGGGGGTTGTGTAGTTGAGAGAGTTAGAGATCGAAACATGGAGATAAAGAATGAACGTGTGTCCGAAACCGATAGCTTCGTAAGGTGGTTAGGAGAGGAAGATTGAATGATACAGGAAGTATGTAGCGTGTGTGCCAAGTGGGGAGGTGGGGCTAAAAACAACATTTGAATGTAGATAGTACGAGACTTAATATCGATGTTTCAATTCGGTGTACATTGTAAGATTTGAACTGAGGACCATGCATATGGGTAATTATTTTGAATTCATGCCATACTAGGTTTGAAAAAGTTGACCTTGACTCGATTCTTGTGCTATTTTGTAGGTCATATGTTTGAATCCATCCAAAGTTTTCTCATTACCATGGTGTTCATCATATACATATGAATTTGTATTAAAAAAGTAGTGTGGCTACCGTGAAATGCGAAATCCATGTTAGAATTGGAGATCGCTATGTGACACACACTCTAATTCAAATAACTAATTAGGTGACACACACACACTCTAATCCATGTTAGGGTGGATACCATGTATACCGTTTCGAAAAAAAATCAAACAACTCCTCATTAATTAATTTATAGTATCTTGTTTTGAATGACCAATTATTTCCAAGCAAAACACGGGCATTGTAATACATACAGACTTGTTTGCAAATGAAAGAAGATACGTTTGCATTCTCAAATGTAGGCGCACCAGGAAGACCAGGGTCGTGTCGTGGTGGTCGCGTGTGTCATACGGACGCTTAGCACCCAGCCCCCCCCCCCCCCCCACCCCCCCCCCTCCCCCCCCCCCCCCCCAAAAAAAGAACGATGACAAAATAAGTTCACGCTTTCACATTTCGGATTAAAATATCTGGAGGCCCCAATTCCAGCCCTGCAAAATCTCCCTTCTCCACTGTCCCCTTCCACTCCCAGATTTCTCAAATCCCTAATTCGCCGCCAACCCAAGAAAAGTTCGAATCGCCCCTCGTCTCGTCTCTTTCCCCACCTCTGTGCCGGACGATGATGACGAAGACGACGATCACGCTTCACCACCGCATCGGAGCTACCTCTTCTACGCCCTCGTCCACCGCACTGGGTGGTCCACCGACAATGTCGGCTGCCGCAACCGACGTGCCTCACAAACACCGACTTCCACTACATCAGGAGCGCTTCACCGACGCTGTCTCCCACCTCACCGAGGCTACTTCACCGAGCACATCATCGCACCTCTGCCCCTCGAGGCCATTGGGGCTTCACCAACAGTCTCGTCCATTGCATCATAGCGCTCCGTTGCAACTCAAGATCTACATCCATGCGTGGCTAGCCAACGGAAGCGCATCACCCTCAATGGCTCTGAAGTGACACGCACTCTAGCTAGGCGAGCATGCCCAAATGCCGGCCCGAACTAGGTATCCACACATCACTCCGTTATGCACTATTCCGACGATGTTTGGATATTCTTTCACTGCTCTCTTAACTTACATGCCTATGCAACTCTGAATTAACTCTTATTTCTTCTAGATATATCATCTGAAACAAGCAAAACCATTTTTTTAGCTTTGCATGACAGCGCTACGGGATCTGGTACACATCCTACACACCCGTATAACCTTGTAAGTACCTATCCTTCGGTACAACAACAAGGTCGATTCCTCTTATTTGAGCAACCATTCGCCATGTCAAAAATGCAGAGGGGGATGCAAGGAGCACAACGCCTGCACATCCAAGCAAGTGGTAACATGGACTTGTACATGGAACATACCAAGCGCAAGCAGAGTTGTAATGTGCCTGTACAACGAGCTAGCGTAAGTCCTTGCATTTCATTTAATTCGTACTGGCCTGCGTGTATGATTTGTGTGCAGTGGCGGATCCATGAATTCAAGTTACCAGGGGCGAACATTTAACTTAAAAAATATGAAGGCAGTTGCACTCCAGAAATCAACATAACTTGAGAAATGTGAAGCTACATTCACTTTGAAAACCAGCTAATGATCCAAAGTAGTTCGGATTATAAAAAACTAAATGCTGTAAGCACCAAAAAACACAAAATGCAACATGGTGTACAAGGACTACTAACATGGTTTGTACCTGCTTGAATTATTTGTTCTCTGGCTGAAAATATCAAAGTGTAATTGCACATATAACCAGTGCGCAAACTGCATATCAGTATATCTATCCTGCACAAGTATGCCAATAGTTCCAAACAACAGATTAGAAAAGTATTTATGCTATGTTGTCATGATACTGGGACTTTCTGATAGATGGCCTCGACGTTTCCTCAAGCCATGAAAATGTACTATAATTTGCTAGTCATCAATGCCTGCAAATCTCTGTCTCTCTCAACATAGAAGATCATCATTAGACACTAAATCCTTCAATGGGAGCTTGCAAAATGCTTGCATTAGATCCCTCATTAGACACAATATGTTCATCACCAGGAGCATGTAAAATGTTTGCATCAAATCCTTCATTAGCAGTTTATTCATTAGGTACTTAAGGCTCAAGAACAACATCAGGTTCAGTTAGTTCAGTATTGATTGGGGGAGTTATAAAATAAGCAAAAATTGGTTCCATTTTTTCATAGATTCCCTACATACAAGCAGTTTTACAACACCGCCAGGTTTAACTATAGGCCAGAAATTGAACAGTTGAATTAGATATAATCAAGGATGTGATGTACCTGCTCATTGCGCATGCTGCTCTTGCAAGCTGCGACTGTCCGTTTGTGCAAGCTCGACGCCATGCCTGTGCTGTCGCCTCTGCCTCCCACGTAGTTTACACCCAGGGTTAGATCTTCATCTTCTTCTCCTTCCATTCACTTGAAGCCCGGCGACCGCCCTCCAATGAGGGCGCAAGGAAGTGTTGTGTCGTTCTGTCCAGCGGCGGCGATGTTAGGATCGAACCAGACTAGAGGCTGGAGCGAACGAATTGGGATTTTTCCTGCTGTCGATCAATATGGGAGGCGCTCGTTTGGTCCACGAGCCTGCTATAGGGCATGCCTTGCACTTACTTTAGTGGCCCATCCAAATTGAAATATTTTTCTTCATTTCTTACATTCCCTGCTCGTGCGTTGGGACAAACGAAACTAGCTTGGGCCAACCTTGATGACTCAAACTAGGTGCACACATTCCAGCCACCCGGGGCGGCCACCCGTACCAGCCCCTATGGTGGCGTCGCCCCTTTTGCGTGTATGATTGGGGTAGTGAAAAATATTCTAGGAGCGCTTTTGATTTACCCACATAATGGTTGAATTGCTTGTTTCTATGAACTGAGTTCGCTAATAATCTGAAGGATGCCAGTCTTTTCATCCTATTGTAGATTTCTTAGATCTCGATATGCCAAATGTAATCACATGAAATATACAGTAAAAGCCAGTGTGATGTGTGTGGCTACAACTAGTCTGACAACCCGTCCTCATATAACATATCAAGGACGCACCATCCTATCAGATTAACCATTTGACTTACCAATGCAGTGTGGGAAGAAAGAAGTATTGGGACTGCATATCCAAGCAATTGATGCCATGGACTCCTTCGTAGAACCTTGTAAGCGAAAAAGAAGTTGTAGTGTGCCTGTACAAAGAGCTAGCATAAGTTCAGTTACCTGCTTCTCGGACTTTTAGTTAGCCACTTATTGCAAAATTGTTCAATTATGTTGCTTGGCTTAATTTGGTTTGCTACTGATTACATAATGCCACAGCCTGTTAATCCTATTATAGACTGCGCCTATCTATGTGTTTGATACTTATTGTTAAGAATTACCTGTTTGCCTAAACATAAATAGTTGCTTAAGCACATAGATAGCAGGTCATATGTACTTCTAGGGTGCAGCAGAATTCACGTGTAATTTATGTTCTGATACCCTGTTTGTTTACATGGTTTGCTGTTATCACTTGTAGCATTAGTAATGTTTGCATGTTCATAGATAGACAACTGTCAGGTTTATATGAGGGACACCATCTTTTTAACTTATATATGTGTTGGAATCATTTTTGCTTACATTAAAGAAATTTTACAGATGTCTATGTTACTAGTAAACAGTACCGACTTGTTACTTTAATATGTTGCCAAAAACTTGTTAGTTTTACTAGTTCATGTGTAATTAAATACGTTGCCAAAACTGGTTAGTTTTACTAGTTTGATGTTAGTTTCTTATGGCTCTTGCAACACTTTATTTATGATTGCTAACATTCAAGTTTGCAGGATCCAACTGAAAGTCCTTTGGCACAACTTGTATGTTTTCAGAAACTTCCTTGTTTACCTGGTTTGCTGCTATAACTTGTTGTTGTTATCATATGACCAACTTCAAGTTTTCAGGATCCAATTGGAAGTCCAATTGCATAGCAGGTACATTTTCAAAAATATATTTGTGTAACAGGTTTGCTGCTGTAACTTGTTGCTGTAATGATCTTGCCAACTTCAAGTTTTCAGGATCCAATTGGAAGTCCAATTCCACAGCAGGTACATTTTCACAAATACATTTGTGTAACAGGTTTGCTGCTGTAACTTGTTGCTCTAATAAAGTTACTGACTACTCAATTTTTCAGGATCCAAGAGAAACTCCAATGCCACAATAGGTTCCTTTTGCAAAACTTGTTTCTTTAACTGCTTTGTTGCTACAACCGGTTGCTCTTATCACGTTACTGGCTACTCAACTTTTCCGGATCCAAGAGAAACTCCAATGCCACAACAGGTACCTTTGCAAAACTTGTTTGTTTTACCGCTTTGCTGCTGCAACCGGTAACAATGATGTTAATAACTACTTTTCAACATCCAATTGAAACTCTTTAATTCCTTGTTTGTTTAACTGCTTTGCTGTTATAACTCCCAGTTGAGATGTTTTGCTAACTTCAACTTTTCGGAATCCAATCAGAACTTTAATGGCAAAATAGGTTAACCCAAGATCAACTGGTGAGGTCCCCATAGATGTTGTATCATCTCACAGTAGTGGCACCAGCCCAATCATGCACCATGAATTGCCAGATGCTGATGCTCTAGAGGCTAAACTATTGGTAGAAACAGATTCTGGTTCTGCACTTAGAGATGAAGTTGACATGTTGAGGAAGCAAACAACACAATCACAAGAAGTACTCAAGACAACCATTAAATATCTGGTGGATTTCAAAATGAAGCAAGTTGAGACTGACCGCATTGTTAAGGTCCTGAAGGAAAAAAGGAAATTAAATTCCCACTTGGTAAATCATAGGTGAAATGTTCTTTCCATCGTTGAATAACCTTTGTGTTGTTTTTTCATGTAATCGATCAAACCATTTGTTTTAGAGATCATGTAATAATTGTTTTTTGTTTTCTAGTTTGTTATTTTTGTTAGCACAAGTCTGTATTAATTGATAAGACTCTGAGGCATTTCATTTTGATTGTTGCGCCAGACCTACAAATATGCCAATCGGGCTGAATGTGCATTCAACAATAATAGTAGTATAGATGGACCTTAAGTGGCACGCATCGGAAAGGGCCAAGATGTTGTACTAGCTTCGCTAAAAAAGGATGCTCTTCTAGCAAAAAAAGTACAACGGCCTGGCTTATGTATGTTAGTTGATATTAATGATCCATATACTCTATAAGTGTTTATATGGCTGTTAGTTTTGTACAATATCGGTTGATTAACTCAGTTTTGAATCTTGATACATCGCTTGTGTACATATCTAAATGGGAGTACACAGTATGCTGCGTATGACACTTGAGTTTGACATAAAGTGGTTTCAAATCTTCGAATTGACCTTAAACTGGATTCTAGCTTCCAAAGTCGAGTATCGGCATTTGTAAATCATATTCATATATGACAGTGGAATACATCTTTGTCGTGCTTTGGAAGATATATAAAAACACATAGAATGATTTATAAAGTTCGTATTGGAATACAAAATGGATTCGAATTTAGTTGCCAGGGTAAAGGTGGATGCTTATTGTCCCAAAATTTGAAAGAAGCGACAAAATGTCCACTCCCATGTCGGCTGTCCGAAGCCCAGTGTTTGGGAGATGGAAATTACTATCTACCCCTTACACGGACAATCCATTGGCCCGATTTCCATTGCTCTCAATAGGGGTAGGTTAGTAACTTAAATTAGACGTGACACGACCGCCTCTGAGCCCATTCCGACACGGTGGGCGCCAAACGTGGACGGCAAAACACATTTCATTCAAGCTCATTCGAAAGACATGTGTCTCTCCCTCCATTCCCCCATTCATACATGGTGGGCGGCAAAACAAACTCTCCTCGTCCGAAATTGATGTAGGCAAATATTTTAAATAGGGGCAGATGTGTAACTTCCCTCAAACATGAAACAACCGCCCTACCTGTCAGCCTCATTCATACACCGCGGGCGCCAACCGTGGGCGGAAAAACACCCTCTCCTCGCCCAAAATTGCTACCAACAAATATTTGGAAGATGCGAGATTACCGTCCTATCCCCAACCGATGAGACGTCCAAATTTTAAACGGGGGCTAAGTTCATAACTTTCCCATATTTTAGATAGGCGCGTCCCAAAAACATGGTTCCCCGTACCTCTCCCTCCATTTCCCCATTCATACACTGTCCGCGCTAGAACACCATCCCCACACCAGCCTCCTCCGTCCGCCACCCCATCCATCGCCGCCGTCCTCCACCCCATCCATCGCCACCGTCCTCCACAATGTCGGAGCGCCTACCAAGACCGTGTTGTCCACTACTAGACATGGACGTTTCTCATCCACGGCGATGGACCAAGAACCTTGCATCGCATCCTCTTGCTTCATCGGCACCGTCACCCAGCTCAGACGGCCTTCTCGTCCACCGCAATGGGACTTATCCCCCGATGCACCCGTCTACCGTTGCAGATATGCTTCAATGCCACCAACAACCATCGCAACCCCGATGCCTACACGGCGCCGCATGAGAGGTGGCACTTCATATCTCCTCAACGTTTTCATCTCAACCAAAAAATGGATCGTAACTTTGTTACTATACTTTCTTTTCAGCTCTTAGAATTTAGTTCGTAGTTAGAAGCAAACAAAGGATGCTAAATAGCATTTCTCCGGTTTGCAACTTTAAATCTGCCATGGCACAGTCATAATGGGTTTAATTGATCATGCTTAGGGTTTAATTGATCATGTTGGTTCCATGGTGGTTTCTTTAATAGAAATCGGAGGGGAAACCCTCTTTTGCTAAAAAAAATGCTTACGGTTTCCCCCTTTTATGATCACTAGATGATCAACATACGTGCTTCATGTCAAACTAGCACTGCTCCACCCATCAAGCTAAACAAGCTTAGTTGTCCAAATACGAATCTGATATTATTAAAATAGAGTCATTTAATTGGTCAGCTAAATGTTCCTAATTTAGTTACAAAAATGCATGTTCGCCGCTCGGGTGTGTATCTCTACAGGGGGCCCCCGGTGGGCCGCGGCCCACCCTGGGATTTTGGGTCGGCCTAGGCCCTGATTCCCCTCTGTTCTATTGTGCTTCCAATCTATACTCGCCCCCAGCCGCCTGCCTCGCTGGCGACTTGCCATCCCCGTACAACATGACTCTAGGAGGAGACGCCATACTTACAGGAGGTCATGAGCCACTCGCCCAACAGCGTCATGGCTGCCCGGGTGCGCTGTCGTGCCTACCATCCCAATCCGTTCAGGGCTCAGGCGTGCAGCAGCCACTAAGCCAACCCGATTTATCCTAAGATACGTCTTCAACACTCAACAACCACTCCTCATCACCCATTTTCTAATTGATTCATTACTCATTAGGCAGGACTGCCATTAGGGTTTGTTGTGTGCTGAGTGCTACCTACACTTAATGGTTCACATGTATTTCAGTAATCTTTAGTACCTGTAAAGTTCACAGGGTTTCAAAATTCAGGCCCTAGGAACATACACTAGTCATTTTGGATTGTTGGTCGTAGTGGCATTGACCCAGATTACTACTGTAGGCCAAGTCTGTTGACAATTTTACTTGTCTTTCTTACTCATTCGATATGATATACAATTATTAATGCCAATTAGTTGCAAACAATAAGTGCTAGACCAACTTCTTGATTCAGATTCTGGACGGTCTCTTACTGCAGTTACTTCTGCATACTTGTCTTAGTAAGCTCACAAGTAAATGATTGGTTCACTACATCTATGCTTGCCTTGTCATATTTGTTGTCAATATTCTTTTAGGGTGGACCACCCTGTTTCAAAATACTGGAACCGCAGACATGAGTGAATAGTATTTCTCTATGTGATCTCTTCCATCATCTGTGGGCATGAACACTGCATTGTATAGAAAGAAAGTTTCATTTCCACCTTTTAGATAGACTACGATCTTTTACATGGAATACAATCATCCTACTTGCTTTTGTCGCACTACCAGCAATCCACCCTTGAACTAAACATTATGCCACTCATAATTCCTTAGTTTATTTGTTCAAATACGAATTTGATATGATTCTAATGTTCCTACTTCAGTTTTGAAATGTGTGTCTGCCTGTTGTAGAGACATAAGAGAGTTGTATTTCTGTGTGTGGTCTGTCAGCATGGTTGGGGGTGAACTTTGCATATGCAGGGGTTTATAGGGAGACACTCTTCGAGTTGAATCAGCAATGCATTCCATAGATAATCTGACTACATTTTATGTTTACATGAACCTTAGATTCTGAACAGCATCGTAATGATTATGAGCTTCGGCGCATGAAAAGAATAAAGCAGAACAATGCCATGGCTGTCAAACTTGGCATTAAGGGACTGAAATCAAGTTTGGATGCAATGCAATGCAAACACTCTCCACGTACCAACAGCGATTCAGAGCTAAAGGGAGACCTAAGTCAATGTAGCTCCCTAGTGGAGGAGTCAGAGGCAGATGCCCTATCTTATTCACCCATTAAGGTGCTTGCTCTAACTTTCCAAGGTTATATTGGTTGCACATATCTTGCAACTGATGCTTTGCATTTCTTCTACTTTGTTGCACTGCAATTAGCTTAGTTTACACATCGTGTATGTGAATATGCCCTACCTATCCATTTTCAGTACATATTCCATTGGTCATCATACCATATTTATCCATACAAATGTTGTTCTTGTGTATCAGACGTTCAAAAGGAAGGGGACGATTGCTGATCGCGGACGAGCACAAGCAAAGTATTTGGAAAAGGTAGTGACACCTGATAAATCAAATAGCCCATTAGGTGTACTTGCAATATCACTTGACCCGCAAAACACGGCCCCAACTCTAGGAGACTCTAGCCCTGCTACACTACTCATCTCTCATGCCCCAACTCAGCAGACCCCAACTGCAGCAAACAGTATGATGATGCCAGTTGACATAGCACTAGCTCTACGATGCAAAAACTCCATTCCAGCAAAGAGTACACCAAATCCAGTTGCCAAATCCCTTTCGAACTATAGAGAGCCCCAATTGCAGCAAATAGGACCCCGTTCATTTATTCCCAGTCTAGAAGACGAAGCTTATATTGTTGTCAGGAACTTTGTGCGCATCTTTCCTTCATGGAAAGATTATACCGCAGACATAGAACAATTTCCAATCTTCCTCCACAACTTACACATAAGTAATGTACTAATGTTATTCATGGTAATTACTGCATATGTTTCTGCTGACAAAAGACACAAGATTTCATTCTTTTAAATAGGCGAGGACCAAATTGGATTGTCAAGACGAGCAAGGGTTGGTTGCGCTTTTCAAGCACTCATTGATAAAGCATCATTCCTACCTGAGGCAAGTGCACCTAGATGGCAAGCCTCTAAACGAAATTTTTGTAAAGTCTCCGGTGCTACATTTATCAGACAGTGACTAGAATAATCTTGTTACACATTGGTCTCATCTGAAGTGTAAGGTACTGTCTATGATATCACATCACATTTCGAACTACATTTCTGCATTTGCCTTAATGTCTCACTTGTATGTAAACTGTTAGCAGAAGAACATTCATTCTCATGGGACCATAGAATCTCACAACTATACTGCACACTGCATTGCTCTTGTGAGTACCTCTTACCGTATATGACCATACTTACTTCAATAGCTGGTTGATTATGTGGCATCACTGCACATGTTAGCCTCATTATCATCCATTTGGTGGACATTATAAGATCCGTATGGACTCTTACATAAATTTAGAATCAACCCAATGCTTTTGAAGAGGTTTAGCTCTGCAGTCCTCTTGTAAGGATTGAACATCGTCTATCACTGTACTTACATTAACAGCTACTCCCTCCGCCCCATAATATAAGACCGTTTTGTACAGTACACAAGTGTTCAAAACACTCTTATATTATGGGAAGAGGGATTGGTTCATTGTGTAGCATTCTGCATCTTATCTCCCTCGCCCACCATTTACTAAAAAATATCAGATCTATATTTAATCTTACCAAAAAGTTGAATACACAGACAATGCCAGTGCAGAAGTGTAGCCCATTGCTCTTGTCAGTACATTTTGTCCTGTAATGCTTGTACTTCCAGGGATTGGTAGTTGATTATGTAGCATTAATCTGCATCTTATCTTCATTATCCTCTATCCCTTCCGGTATTATCATATCTATAATTACTCTCTACAAAATGTAGAGTACATGCAATGCTTATGAAGAAGATTTTGTGCTAAAATTCTTGAGTTATCCTTCCCTTGACTTGGAGAAGGGCTTTATAAAGCCGTATTAATAGTTAATGTAAGTCAGTCCTTCTAAAGCCTTTATACTCAATTGTTTTTTAATTTTCTCATACTCCCTATCATTAACTGATGTTTAGTTTGATGTTTTTATCAAAATGCATGTTCACAACAACCATAAGTTACAATTTTTACTTGTAAAACCAAATTCCATATTCATACCATGCACATTACTCAATACTCCATATATGTATGCTTGTTTTTGTGGATCTATAATCCAGTGTGTGGTGAAGCAGTCCACGTTTGCACCTTGTCATCTCCTGTTTTATCTTACTGATGTGGCTGATGATACGAACAACATGCCATGCACGTTAACCAAAATAGATACAATGATTGTATTTGCCCTTCATCTATGTTTGTTATGTTCACATGGTAATCTAGTAGTGTGGTGAAGCTCCCTGCATTATGAACAATGGCGAATTATGCTATTGATATTTTGAACTTACTCTTTATTTTCTAATTTGAAATTGGATGGAATTGACAGCACAGTTATCATCTTTGTTTATACACGTGCAAAACCTATCATCTCTCTGCTTGTTTCAGGGTGATACGCCTGATGGCATGCACAAGTTTGCTGAAGGCTGTGAGACAACCCAACATATATTACAACAAAGAAGGCAAAACACCTTGAAGATAGTGAGACAACCCCAAAGTCTTGTCTTGATGCAGTGTTCAAGTTACTTGAGACTAGAAGTCAGACAAGCTCGCAAAATTCACTGTCTGAATCAGTTTCGACTTCTTCAGTCCCAAGTTCTAGCAAAAAAGCATTCTGCAACTCAACTTTGACCTGAAGTCCTGTAGGATCTAGAAGTAGATGTTTCTAGAGGGGGGTGATTAGACACTTAATGCTAAAGTTGCAATTTTTAAGATTTTTCGGTTTAAGTGGAGTTTAGGCACAATTTCAACACACACAATACATATCAAGCAAGCATGCAAAGAGTATATGAGCAGCGGAAAGTAAAGCATGCAACTTGCAAGAATGTAAAGGGAAGGGTTTGGAGAGATCAAATGCAATTTGAGACACGGATGTTTTTCCCGTGGTTCGGACAGGTGGTGCTATCCTACATCCACGTTGATGGAGACTTCAACCCACAAAGGGTAACGGTTGCGAGAGTCCACACAGGGCTCCACCCACAAAGGGTAATGGTTGCGCGAGTCCACACAGGGCTCCACCCACGAAGGGTCCACGAAGAAGCAACCACCCACAAAGGGTCCACGAAGAAGCAACCTTGTCTATCCCACCATGGCCATCGCCCACACAGGACTTGCCTCACTAGCGGTAGATCTTCACGAAGTAGGCGATCTCCTTGCCCTTACAAACTTCTTGGTTCATCTCCACAATCTTGTCGGAGGCTCCCAAGTGACACCTAGCAAATCTAGGAGACACCACTCTCCAAGAAGTAACAAATGGTGTGTAGGTAATGAACTCCTTGCTCTTGTGCTTCAAATGATAGTCTCCCCAACACTCAACTCTCTCTCATAGGATTTGGATTTGGTGGAAAGAATATTTGAGTGGAAAGCAACTTGGGAAGGCTAGAGATCAAGATTCATATGGTAGGAATGGAATCTCTTGATCTCAACACATGAGTAGGTGGTTCTCTCTCAGAAGATATGAGTTGGAATGGTGTATGCGTTCTGATAGCTCTCTCTACGAATGAAGAGGAGGTGGAGTGATATATATATAGCCTCCACACAAAATCCAACCGTTATACACAGTTTTCCAATCTCGGTGGGACCGAATCAACAAACTCGGTCGGACCGAAAAGGTAAACCTAGTGACCGTTAGAGATTTCGGAGGACCGACTGGATCAACTCGGTGGGACCGATGTGCTCGGGTTAGGGTAAATCCAAAACTCGGTTTGACCGATTACTCAAACTCGGTGGGACCGATTTGGGTAATAAGTGAAACTGAGATTTGGCCAAGCAAACTCGGTGGAACCGATTGCATATCTCGGTGGGACCGAGAATATTGCAATGGGTAACAGAGAGTTTGCAAGCCCATCTCGGTGAGACCGAGATCCCATCGGTGAGACCGAACTGATTAGGGTTTGGCAGTGGCTTATGACAAGTGAAACTCGGTGGCGCCGGATAGGAAGAACCGGTAGGACCGAGTTTGGCTTAGGGTTTAGGTCATATGTGGAAGTGGGAAAGTAGCTGAGGGTTTTGGAGCATATCACTAAGCACATGAAGCAAGAGGCTCATTAAGCAACACCTCATCCCTCCTTGATAGTATTGGCTTTTCCTAAAGACTCAATGTGATCTTGGATCACTAAAATGTAAAATGATGAGTCTTGAGCTTGAAGCTTTAGCCAATCCTTTGTCCTTAGCATCTTGAAGGAGTTCCCACAACCTTTAGTCCATGCCACTCCATTGTTGAACTTATCTGAAACATGCTAGATCGAAATGTTAGTCCAACAAGAGATATGTTGTCATCAATTATCAAAACCACCTAGGGAGCACTTGTGCTTTCAATCTCCCCCTTTTTGGTAATTGATGGCAACATACATCAAAGCTTTAGATAAAGATATAAAGAACAGCAAGTAAAGCTTTGGAAGGACATGTAACAAGCATAGGCTCCCCCTACATGTATGCACTTATGTAAATATGAAATATAGAGACATGTGAGAGCATAACCATGACAGAGTAGGCAATGTGTTACATGCATCTTGGCCATATGCATCGGAGCAAAAGATTATCAAGGAAAATACCTTCATGCTCATGAGTCCTTCTTGCAAACAGTATGTACATAAGCAAGAACTCCTCATACTCATGATTTTGATGCATATACTTACCTTGTGGTCTTGAGTTGGCTTAGGATGGGATGAACATGCACAAACAAGGTTAGATAACACAGGTACGTCCACTAGCCAGAGCAAACAAAAGAAACCACAAGAATACCAAGACTGGGATGACGTGTAGAGAGTGAGTACAAGGTACCACATGAATTCAACATGTCCCCAAGAATAAAGATATGCAATGAATTTGACTGATTTCTTTACCTTAGGTGTCTTGCTCCCCCTGAATCTTACATGGGATATTGGGAGAAGATAGGAAACAGAAAATCAGGGCTGAAAGATATGAATAGAACTTAATTCAAATGAGTTCATATGAACATGTCTTTCCCCCAAAAAGACATGTGGCATCTCTCCTCTTGAACATCAAGCATCTGGGATCCTTGAGTATTCTCTCCCCCTTAGTACTTTCTCTTTTGTAGGTGATAAGCTTTTGATGTGATCTCTCTCTCCCTGATGATAAGCTTTGATGTGATCTCTCTCTCCCCCTTTGACATCAATTTCCAAGAAGGTTTTTCCTGGAATCCATCGAATAGGTTTGGTCCTTGAGATTTATTACAAAGCAGGGAATAAAACTGTGATGCTTGTAGAGGACAAGATTCATTGAGTGGAGCTGGATCAGAAGAAATATAGAGTATGTGGCAAACTGTTTTTCCTGTTGCGAAATCGGTGGCACCGAGTGGCATGTTTCGGTAGTACCGAAGGGATTCGGTTGGACTGAAAATGGCAATTCGGTGAAACCGAGTTCATCATAGAGAAAAACACTTGTCACCTCAGCTCACTAGTCAAGTAAGATCTCACAAAGATTTGCAATAAATTAGCTGAAAGATTTGCAAGGAATTTGATGCAGAAATATGCAGAACAAAAGCAAAGAGAAAAGAGTGAAAGTTTCTAGATGAAGTTTTTTTTGAAAAAGAAGGAAACAAATATGCAAGGGACAAATGCAATAACTTAGAAAAGAACACAAGAGAACTTCATCTAGAGTTGGGCGGTGACATAGTCACCTATGTTAGAGTATACTGACTTAGGAGTCAAGTGAGAACACTTGATCATAGGTCATACTCATCGTTTAAGCTCAAAATGGGGTTACCATTTTTTGTTTAAGTATCTTGATGTATTCACATCTGGTTGAGTTGCTTTGACTCATGTCTTGGAGTAAAGCTTCTCTAAGATGGAATAACATACCTTGGGTAGTGGTGTGGTTCTTGCTCATGTAGTTGATCTTGTGTGGGTGCTCAAGGTTGATGTAGCTCATCAAGAGTTGGGAGCACCACTTGGAGTTTGAGTTCATCTACCTACATGGGTTAGTTCTTGCAAGGAAGAGCACTTGTGTATCCAAAAATGACAATCATGAGGCTTAACACAGAATTTGTCAAAGGATATGTTTGAATGGTTTTGTGCTTCCTTGTCTTCAACCACTATTGTGTAGAGTCTTGGTCTTGTAGAGATTGCTCAAGATGTGAGTGAGTCGCAATCTCATGGAATTAGATTCAACCAAGCACCTACATGGGTTAGACAACATGCAAGGTGCAAATATATCCAAGACATAAGATAGTTATCATAAGAGATATATCATGGATTAGTCATAAGCTCATGTCTTG
This sequence comes from Triticum urartu, assembly GCF_003073215.2. Classification (NCBI taxonomy): domain Eukaryota; kingdom Viridiplantae; phylum Streptophyta; class Magnoliopsida; order Poales; family Poaceae; genus Triticum; species Triticum urartu. Next base: position 235,137,026 of record NC_053026.1, read on the forward strand.
CATGTATCCAATGGAGTTTCTACTCCAAGTTCGAAGCATCAATGATGTTCAATTCTCCTCTCAACCTGCAGAACACTTTCTCATCAAGTGGTTTAGTGAATATATCCGGTAATTGCTTATCGGTGCGAACATGCTTAAGATTGATGTCACCCTTAGCAACATGATCTCGAATGAAATGATGACGAACTTCAATATGCTTAGTTAGAGAATGTTGTACAGGATTATGACCAATTTTGATAGCACTTTCATTGTCACAAAGCAGTGGAACATGTTTCACATAAATCCCATAATCTTTAAGAGTTTGGGTCATCCAAAGTAATTGAGCACAACATGAACCAGCGGCAATGTATTTTGCTTCAGCGGTGGATATGGATACCGAGTTTTGTTTCTTGGAAGACCAAGACACAAGAGATCTACCAAGAAATTGACAAGTACCCGAAGTGGACTTTCTATCAACCTTGTGTCCGGCATAATCCAAGTCAGAATAGCCAACAAGATCAAAAGAAGACCTCTTAGGATACCAAATGCCAAAATTTGGTGTGTGGATTAAATATCTTACTATCCTTTTCACAGCCTTAAGATGACAATCTTTAGGAGCAGCTTGATATCGTGCACACATGCACACACTTAGCCTAATATCGGGACGTGAAGCACATAGGTATAACAATGAACCAATCATAGAGCGATAAACCTTTTGATCAACCGGTTCACCATCTTTGGTTAAATCATTATGTCCACTAGTAGGCATGGGTGTAGACATACCTTTGCATTCTTGCATATTGAACTTCTTGAATAAGTCCTTGGTGTACTTTGTTTGAGAGACAAATGTACCTTCCTTAGTTTGCTTGATTTGCAACCTGAGAAAGAATTTGAGTTCACTCATCATAGACATCTCAAACTTCTCCGACATTAGCTTTCCAAACTTTTCACTAAAGAGAGGGTTAGTTGAACCAAATATGATATCATCAACATAGATTTGGCATACAAATAGTTCTCCATTAACCCTTTTAGTAAAAAGAGTAGAATCAATTTTACCAATTTGAAAACCACTTGTAGTAAGGAACTTGGTCAAGCATTTATACCAAGCTCTAGGAGCTTGTTTAAGACCATAAAGAGCTTTCTGAAGTTTGTAAACATGATTTGGTTTCTTAGGATTGATAAAGCCGGGAGGTTGTTTGACATAAACTTCCTCCTCTATTTCACCATTTAGAAAAGCAGTTTTAATGTCCATTTGGTACAAGGTGATATTATGGTGATTAGCATAGGCAAGTAAGATGCGAATGGACTCAAGTCTAGCAACGGGAGCATACGTCTCACCATAGTCCATACCTTCGACTTGTGTGTACCCTTGGGCAACGAGACGTGCTTTGTTGCGAACCACTTGTCCATCTTCATCTTGCTTGTTGCGAAACACCCATTTGGTACCAATGATGTTGTGGTTGTTGTCGGGCTTCTCGACCAATGTCCAAACTTGGTTTCTCTCAAAATTATGTAGCTCTTCATGCATAGCGTTTATCCAATCCGGATCTTCCAATGCTTCTTCAACCTTCATAGGTTCAATGCTAGAGATGAATGAATAGTTTTCACAAAAGTTAGCTAAACGAGTTTTTGAGCGAGTGATTCTCCCGGTTTGTATATCATTGAGGATTTGCTCGACGGGATGATCTTTGGCAATTCTTGCTCGAACTCGTGAGAGCTTGTGCTTGGGTCTTCGTTGAACATCTTCTTCATCTTGTTCTTATTCTTGGCCTTCTTCATTGTTGACGTCGTCGTTCTCTTGTCGTGGTGGAGAAGGAGGTTGTTGATGTTCATCTTGACGTACTTCCTCGTTTTCTTCATCTTGGTGTGTCCCACTTGTGGATCCTTCTGTGTCGATTCTTGGTTCACCTTGTCGTGAAGTAGAAGCTTCCACTTGGACGGATGAAGTACTCTTCTTCACCTCCATTGGACGAATTTTGCCAATGGACAAGTCTTGAATTGCTTCTGAAGGGTCTTTGTCTCCTACATCAATTGGCAATTGCTCTACTTGCGAGCCATTAGATTCATCAAACTTCACATCTACCGTCTCTTCAACCTTTCGGGTGAAGTTGTTGTAGACACGGTAAGTGTGAGAGTTTGAGCCATAACCAAGTAGAAAACCTTCATGAGATTTAGGAGCAAACTTTGAACGATGATGCTTATCAAGAATGTAGCACTTTGAGCCGAATACTCGAAAGTATCCAACTTGGGGTTTGTTACCGGTGAGAAGCTCGTATGCCGTCTTGCCGAGTAGCTTGTGAAGATATAAGCAATTTGTTGCGTGACAAGCTGTCTCAACCGCTTCTGCCCAAAAGTGCTTTGGCGTCTTGTATTCATCAAGCATCGTTCTTGCCATTTCGATGAGTGTCCGGTTCTTCCTCTCAACAACTCCATTTTGTTGAGGTGTGTACGTAGCCGAGAACTCGTGTGAAATCCCTTCTTCGTCAAGAAAGGTGTCCACATTTGCGTTCTTCAACTCCGTTTCGTTGTCACTCCGAACCTTCTTGATCTTCACATCAAACTGATTTTGGGCCTTCCTAGCGAAGTTTCTGAAGATCTTCTGGACCTGCGACTTGTCATTAAGAAAGAACACCCACGTAAATCTTGAAAAATCATCAACTATAACTAGACAAAAGGAATTTCCACCGAGACTCTTGTAGGCGTTGGGACCAAAAAGATCCATGTGAAGTAGCTCGAGTGGCCTCCTTGTGGTCATGATGTTCTTCACGGGATGTCTTCCTCCAACCTGTTTACCTACTTGACAAGCACTGCAAAGTCTATCCTTATCAAATATGACATCGTTGACTCCAAGGATATGATTTCCTTTAATAAGCTTGTCAAGGTTTCTCATGCCAACGTGACCTAGTCGTCTATGCCACAACCAACCTTTTGAGGATTTAGCAACAAAGCAAGTTTTAGGTTGTGCCTTTTTAGAGAAATCGACAATGTAATGATCACCTCTACGCATACCCGTAAAGACCATTTTATGATTGTCTCGACGAAATACTTGGCAATCTACCTCAGTAAATAGGACATCCAAACCGAAATCAGCAAGTCTAGATACTAAAAGTAAGTTGTAGCCAAGAGATTCAACGAGCATGACATTTTGAATGGAACTATCATGTGAGATGGCCACCTTACCAAGACCAACCACTTTACCCTTTGAATTATCACCAAAGGTGACATATTTTTGAGGGATGTCATTTTCAGCAAGCTCACGAAACATCTCTTCATCTCCGGCATATGATCAGTACATCCACTATCAAGAACCCATTCCTTTCCTCCTGATTCATATCCCCGAAGATTTGCCATAAGACCAAAATGTCTCATTGCATCATCAAGATCGAAGTCACTATCATCATCATCATAATATTCATGTTCATCATGATCTTGTGACTCATCATTTCCTAGAGAGGGTAATTAATTAGATAAATGATCATCAAAGTGGTCACTTTTATGAATTCTTATAGCTTTGAATATGATATCATTAATGATTCCAACATCTCCTTTAGCATGCTTAAGATTGGTAAGTTCAAATAGACATTTACCAAAACTAGGATCACTAGAGTTCATCTTACTCAAGGCAATAGATTTATGGAGAATTTCATCCAAAGTTTTCAAGGAATGATCGGGAAATCGTTCCTCAAGAAATTTCCATATAGTATAGGCACAATTTTGATTAGGCAAACTAGCATTCAAATTTTTGGGCAATCCTCTAATGATGAGCTCAATAGTTCTAAGATTGTGAATCATGTCAATATCTTCATCTAGGGTAGGATGCAAAGGATCAATATGAGATGCACAAGGGCTAGCAATATACTTGTTCAAATGATATTGATTGAAGATTACAAGCATCTCATTTTTCCACTCATGAAAATACTCTCCATCAAGAATAGGCACTCTATGTCTAAGACTCCCTAATGTAGACACATCCATCTTCCTCCAATGGTGATTAAACCAAGGCAATGGAGACCAATGGTCTGATACCACTTGTAGGATCTAGAAGTAGATGTGTCTAGAGGGCGGTGATTAGACACTTAATGCTAAAGTTGCAATTTTTAAGATTTTTCGGTTTAAGTGGAGTTTAGGCACAATTTCAACACACACAATACATATCAAGAAAGCATGCAAAGAGTATATGAGCAGCGGAAAGTAAAGCATGCAACTTGCAAGAATGTAAAGGGAAGGGTTTGGAGAGATCAAACGCAATTTGAGACACGGATGTTTTTCCCGTGGTTCGGACAGGTGGTGCTATCCTACATCCACGTTGATGGAGACTTCAACCCACAAAGGGTAACGGTTGCGAGAGTCCACACAGGGCTCCACCCACAAAGGGTAATGGTTGCGCGAGTCCACACAGGGCTCCACCCATGAAGGGTCCACGAAGAAGCAACCACCCACAAAGGGTCCACGAAGAAGCAACCTTGTCTATCCCACCATGGCCATCGCCCACACAGGACTTGCCTCACTAGCGGTAGATCTTCACGAAGTAGGCGATCTCCTTTCCCTTACAAACTTCTTGGTTCATCTCCACAATCTTGTCGGAGGCTCCCAAGTGACACCTAGCAAATCTAGGAGACACCACTCTCCAAGAAGTAACAAATGGTGTGTAGGTAATGAACTCCTTGCTCTTGTGCTTCAAATGATAGTCTCCCCAACACTCAACTCTCTCTCATAGGATTTGGATTTGGTGGAAAGAAGATTTGAGTGGAAAGCAACTTGGGAAGGCTAGAGATCAAGATTCATATGGTAGGAATGGAATCTCTTGATCTCAACACATGAGTAGGTGGTTCTCTCTCAGAAGATATGAGTTGGAATGGTGTATGCGTTCTGATAGCTCTCTCTACGAATGAAGAGGAGGTGGAGTGATATATATAGCCTCCACACAAAATCCAACCGTTACACACAGTTTTCCAATCTCGGTGGGACCGAATCAACAAACTCGGTCGGACCGAAAAGGTAAACCTAGTGACCGTTAGAGATTTCGGAGGACCGACTGGATCAACTCGGTGGGACCGATGTGCTCGGGTTAGGGTAAATCCAAAACTCGGTTTGACCGATTACTCAAACTCGGTGGGACCGATTTGGGTAATAAGTGAAACTAAGATTTGGCCAAGCAAACTCGGTGGAACCGATTGCATATCTCGGTGGGACCGAGAATATTGCAATGGGTAACAGAAAGTTTGCAAGCCCATCTCGGTGAGACCGAGATCCCATCGGTGAGACTGAACTGATTAGGGTTTGGCAGTGGCTTATGACAAGTGAAACTCGGTGGCGCCGGATAGGAAGAACTTGTAGGACCGAGTTTGGCTTAGGGTTTAGGTCATATGTGGAAGTGGGAAAGTAGCTGAGGGTTTTGGAGCATATCACTAAGCACATGAAGCAAGAGGCTCATTAAGCAACACCTCATCCCTCCTTGATAGTATTGGCTTTTCCTAAAGACTCAATGTGATCTTGGATCACTAAAATGTAAAATGATGAGTCTTGAGCTTGAAGCTTTAGCCAATCCTTTGTCCTTAGCATCTTGAAGGAGTTCCCACAACCTTTAGTCCATGCCACTCCATTGTTGAACTTATCTGAAACATGCTAGATCGAAATGTTAGTCCAACAAGAGATATGTTGTCATCAATTATCAAAACCACCTAGGGAGCACTTGTGCTTTCAAGTCCTATCTCTAAGAAAGATTGTGGACAACACCAATGAGAACCTCCTTGCTAAATAGCTACACCTGGAAGCTATGTCTGACAGGCTAGGACAGTCTCACAGGCTTGCTAAGCAGCTTGCGCAATAGTTCCCGAGCATGGATAACATTTCTTGAACTGTCTTGGAAGTGGTCTCAGTTCAGTATTGTTTTGTTACACTACAATGGTGCACAGTTTTTGTAATCTGCTTCTTCGTTGCGATTTATGATCGCTGGTGGTGAACTTCGATGCCCACTAGATGTAATATAACATAAATCCATTATTGTATAGTGTAGGTTTATTCTAAGTTACAATGCCACAATTTCTTTATTGTATAGAGTAGGTTTGTTCTTAATTCCTACTAGTTACTACCATAATTCCCTATCTGAAAAAAATCTGATGTAGTCGACCAGGCCGAAACATTCGCCTCTAACAGGGCTGGTTTTTAGCGAGCCACAATTGGGCCAGCCTGCAACTTTCTTGGTCCTGAAAGGCCATTAGGGCCTTCATACTTTGCGCCAGGCCCACAACTTACTCCGGCTTATATTCGGCCCAAATTTTAGTTAGGCCTTTAGTGGACCCAGTGCTTAGTTGGGCCCATGTAGCTTTGGGCCATTAACATGCTGAATATTCTGCTGGCCTGTTACGGCTGAGAAGAAACCATGGGCCTTTAGCAGGCCGAAATGCATGTTGGGCCTCAATTTTCACTAGTCGTCGACGGGCCTTCAACAGGCTGAAATGTAAACCAGGCCTTTTTTTGGCCCAATTATATGACAGGCCATTACCAGGCCGAAATGTATCGCAGGCCTTAGTTGGCCCACTGATATCATGGGCCTTTAAGAAGCCGAAAGCTTAGTACAGGCATCAACGAGCCGAATTATACGACGGCCTTTAATAGGCCCAAAGTCACGTTGGGCTGAACTGTTGCCACCTTTATCACGGGCCGTTTTTGGGACGGATGTCACGTCGGAACATATATGGCCCATGGGCAGCACATGCCATTCCCAGGCAGAAAGACACACCGGGCTGAAATGGGCCCATGTCTACATCGGGCCTCTAACAGGCCAAAAGTCACTGGGCCGTAATTGGGCCCAAATATTCGGCGAATAATTAACGGGCCAGATCTGGCTTCGGGCCGTAAATGGCCCATGTTTAAACATGCCATTAGTGGGCTGGCCCACTAGTACCTGAGTAAGTACTACGGGCCTTTGACTGGGCTGACCTTTTTTACCTATATGGGTCTCTGTTGGGCCCTACCACGTGTCGACATATCATAGGCATGTCTCTTCCATTGGACGGATGACATTTGGCCCACCGAGAAGCAGACACGTGTTTCCTCCAGCTAATGATGATTTTACACGTGGAAAATCCCTATTGGCCCAGGCTGTTAACGGATTATTGGATCCAAACCGGAACCCGATAGCTTAACGGCGACCCGTTACGGTGGATGCCACGTGACGGTTACCCTTGACGAAAGCATTTCCATGACACACCATTTATTGTCATGGAAGTGGACACTTCCGTGCTAATAATTTTGGTAATGTCATGGAACACTTCTACGACAGCACAGGTGTGACTATCTTAATTCTGTCATAAAATCATCATGGATGTACATGCATGACAAAAAAATGTGACCTACTGTGACAAACACGCATCATCACAGAAGTGTATTTTTTTGTAGTGAATCAAAATTTTCTTTGAGAGTTCACTTCCTCCTTAGGTCTTGTAATATTGCCTTGTGAGAGGGTAAACTCACTTTGTGATTTTGCAACAGTAGCCATTGAGGCGACGACTAGTTCGTTCTTCCAACTTCATGCGTGGTTGCGTGGATTGGAATCTAAGAGTGTGGTTGGGCGAATACCTGTTGTTGTGTGTTGCATTTGCAATAGTTGGCTTCGGTCTCGTTAGGTGCACTAGTTATCCTTTACCCTACTAGGATCGAGGATTTCCTTCGTACCCTTCAGGTGGCGTTGATTCGTTCATCAAGCAGATCCTTCGTGAATATCGGACAACCCCGTATCATCTTGGCATCAGATCTTCGGTTCACAAGGTAGGATCTCATATCCCTAGTTTAGTTCGTGTTCTTGTTCCTCCTAAAGTGCCGAAAATACCCCACAAAAAATAACTTTACCTAACCCTTTGCAGCCTTTAATCTATTATTTGGTGAGTTTTATCAAGTTCTTGTTCACTAGATCTTTGCTTTTAGTTGCTGATTTTCCCCCCATCCGTTCTTGTATATTTGTGTTCATTTTTGTCCATAGATTTTAGATCTGCATCATCCACCAAATCGTGTTTATCTTTGTCACCCGGAGTCCGTTTGGGGGTGTTTCTATGCATTTTGGAAAGCCCACACCATGTACTTTCCATCCTTGTTAGAACTTATTCCCATCTTCTGCCCCCCAAAGTCAGATCTGTTCATGTGTGTTTGCTGCCAAATTTTAGTCACGTGTTCTTGTTGTTTGAGCTCATCCATTGTAATTTTCATGATTCCCCCAAAGTGTTTGTTCAGCTCCAAGTCCCGTGTTGTAAGTTTGTCAAAAAAGAGCAAAAAAGAGGCAAAAAAATAAAAGAAAAAAGATCTACACCAAGAAAGGAAGTGTGTGCGAGAAGCAAAGAGAGAAATTTGGGACTATTCTTCACTTATATCTTGAGAAATCCCTATTTGTGTTGTGAGCTGAAATGTGTCAAGTGTGCAAAGTCTTCAATCCTTGCTTGCAGCAAATCTGATTCCTTGGTGTGAGTTAAATGTTCCTCACATATATCTCTTTCAGCAACTAAGGCATTAGAATCTTGTGTGGATGATTACTTGGTTCAACAATATCTAGATTCTAGATTAGTGCATATTTTGCTACATATATTGTGTCGCCCTTGATTCAATCATACACTAATCATACATGCAAATGTGTACGATCAAGATCAGGGACGCATGGGAAGATATCATGATACGTCTCCAACGTATTTATAAGTTTTGATTGTTCCATGCTGTTTTATTATCAATCTTGGATATTTTATAATCATTTTATATCATTTTTGGTACTTACCTGTTGACATAGTGCCATCACTCGCCGTTTCTGGTGCCGTACCCCGAAAGGGATTGACAACCCCTTTAACACGTCGGGTTGCGAGGTGTTGTTATTTGTGTGCAGGTGCTGCTTACGTTGTGTTGCTTGGTTTTCCTAATGGTTCGATACCTTTGTTTCATAATTGAGGGAAATACCTACCATCACTTTGCTACATCATCCCTCCCTCTCAAGGGAAATACCGACGTAGTTCCAGCTGCCATCATATCACAACCCAACTCTAGACACAAATAAAATAATACAAGCTTTATATTACAAGCCAGGTGCCTCGAGGGCTCGAATACAAACGAGTCGGCAGAAGAAACAATATCTGAGGGCTAGCACAAAAGAAGCAATGATCGAAGAGGCAAGGCCTCCTGTGTGGGACCTCCTAACTACACCTAGTCGTCGACGGGCTCCACGTAGTAGTAGTCGACGAGGGTGTCATCTAGCTCCTGGGGTCCACCATCTAGTTGCATCAACTGGAAACAAGAAAGAAGGGAGAAAAGGGGGTAGCAAAGCAACTGTGAGTACTCATCCAAAGTACTCGCAAGCATCAGATCTATACTAATTATGCATTGGTATCAAATGGAACTGGTTGTATCTATGGATTGAACTGCACAATGCCAAAATAAAGGGGAAGGCCTAACCTATGAAAGACTAGCATCTTCAAGCACCTTCAAGCATCTTGCAGCATTCAGAAGATTACAAAATAGCATATTATAATTAACAAGCATGTTGTAATATTAATGCCCACAGATCCTTCCTCGACTAGATCCTTCCTTGCGAGAAAGCAATCCCGGAGCCAAATATCTCAAGTATCCATTTCTAGTTGTAATAGTTCAAATACCACTCTGAGCGTCCATTACCGTGGATATGGCAATTCGAATAGATAACTTCCCCGCAGGGGTGCACCACATTACCCAACATGCTTGGTTAATCTAGCCGACACACTTTCTTGGGTCCATGCCCGACCTCAGAAGATCAACATGTCGTAGCCCTACCTAGGCGCAGCAGAGAGGTCCCCGCCGGTCTACATCCTAAGCACTCTGGTGTCTTGGGCCCACCGCCCGTTGCACTCCGGGTCGTTGCGAGCAGGGTGGATACCAGCACCACCCGTGTAGTGGATGGCATGATTCGACCAAGCCACAATGCAGAACTGGATGTCTGACAAAGCTTCGGCTGATACTGCGATGCCGAGTGCCCATATCTATTCCCACGTGGTGGTTAGTGCATAAATGCCAGTGGCCAACTCAGAACAAATACCCAAATCCTTAGTGTGTTGGGAGCTCGCACAGACGAGCAGAGACTCACGATAATGTGACCCCATCATGTCGTCTCGAGGAAATATGGCAAGGGATAGGCCCAACCCTATCTCTCTAGGGAGGTCTACTTTCCCGGACATGCCTCATAATTATCTCGCAGGTGCTCTCCGGGTCAGCCCGATTTTCACATCAACTCTCGGGTACCCCTCAGGGCCGACCCGACTAACCAGAGATTGTCGGGAACTTAGGTCCACCTGTATTGGGCTGGTACTGCCTGTCCCTTTTGTCCCACAGTAACAGTTCATGGGGGCTACAGGTAAAGGTAACTATGTGTCCGTAACATTAAGGGTGAACCCAAGGAATCACCCTCAATGGAATCCACCTGATGTAATCATCAAGGTGAACGTATGAGGAATCACCTTCGAGGTTCACACTTGAGGTGTTGCACGACAGAGTCGTATCGGGATTGGTGAAGGAGGAAGCACCTTCGATGACCATGACCAAATAGCTACACTATAGAGTTATCATTAGGAGTGCGTTATGAGGTATCACCCTCGGCACTCGATAGTAGCTCTGAAGAGTCGAGCAACGAAAGGGGGTGTGATGTGGTGTGTCGGGATCTGGACGTTGATCACGTTGATCGAGTCATCGGTCATCAAGCCGAGGCAGCTTGGACAAGGTGAGGGGTAACTGATGGAACACTAACCAACCTATACTAAGCAGTTTTGGATAAGAAGGTAATGTACAAATAGCAGGTTACAAAAGCAGGCTATGAATCAGAATAGGGGCAATCAATAACAGTAGCAAAATCTAATGCAAGCATGAGAGAGAATGGAATGGGCGATATTGGGATGATCAAGTGGGGTTTGCTTCCCTGGAATCTCTGCTGAAAGGGAAGAAGGGTCGTCGATGACATAGTCGATCATAGCGGCATCAACATCAGTCTCGGGGTCTACCGGATAGAAGAGGGGGAAGAAATACTAAATACAAGCAAACAGATGCATGACATGACAATACGTAGAGTTAGGGGTGTTCTAACGCGGTGCTAGGTAATACCAGCGAAGGGGCGAAACCACTGGGCTGGAATTCCCGGTGTTAGGTATTTTAGACAACCGGAGGGGGCGGTTGCAGTTTCGCTATGCTAAGGACGTGTGACTGACAGACAGAGGGCATATCCAGATTCGTCACGTTTTTCTAAGCAACTTTCATATATAAACTATTTTCATCTGATATAGGGTTTATTTTATATTATTTTTCAAAGTTTTAACAATATTCTGGAATTACTATCATTTAAATTAATCCACAAAAGGAATTATTGCATCAGCATGATGTCACGGTGATGTTAGCAGTCAACTAGCTGACGTGGGTCAACCTTGACAGCTAGGTCCCGTCTGTCAGTGACTTAGTTAATTTAACAGAGGTTAAGTTAACTAAGAAATTAATTAGCTAGTAGGGCCCACATGTTAGTGTTACCTTAGTTATTTTAGTTAATTAAATTAGTGGCTTAATTAAGTTAGAGGGGGATCCATGTGTCAGTGGCCCTGGGCGTCTAGTTAGCGGGTTGACCAAGTCAACCCAGCCAACGGGACCCACTAGGCCCACCATCAGCATCACAGGGGAGGCCGCGTGGCGGCCACGTTAGCGCCGGCGACCGGAGGGGCTCTGGCGAGCCGAAACGACAGTGAAGCAGCCAGGGGATTGTCAAGATTCGCCTACGGGCGTCCGTTTCCTGCGTGACTCTACGCGTTCGATCGGGTAGATGCAGCCGCATCCAACTGGAGTTGTTGCGAGGCCCGAGATGGATGGAGGTGATGACAGGAAGCACTGCACTGGACGCTGCACTTCGGGCGTCAATGGAACCGGCGAAGCTGGGCACGACAAAACCTGCGGAGTAGCGCATTGGGTCCTTGAGATCGTACACAAGCAAAAGGCAGCGGGGCTGGACCAAATGGTCGCCGGGAATTAGGCCTGCGATAAGGTTAGCGGCGGAGGCGTTCGGTTGGTCGTCGAGGTGGGGCTACGGGGCGCTAGGAGGCGCGTGCGCATGTGCTACATGCTCATGGGAGCACCGAGAGCATGGTGCTGGGCTCGGGTAAGGCCAACGATGTTCCTGGATGCGTCGGCGGAGCTCATCGGCGGTGTGGCATTTGGTCAAGGTGTCAGGGTGAGCTACTATGAAGAGGAGGGGCAGAAGGGAGAGAGGCCGGATGGGGTAGCTCACCGGGCCCTGCAAACATGCTAAAGCGGGCTCTGGGAGGGCTTGTCGGAGTCGGAATCGTCGGCGAGGTCGACAACGTCCGAGGAGGAAGAAGATGGCGGTTTAGGCGATGCAGGGGCGGCGAGCTCCAGTCTGTGGCCGGGGAAGACGTAGCGGGGCTCGGCGGGGCTCGAGGACTCGTCGGAGAGGGGCGGTGACAGCGTTGGCTGCGGTCAGCATGGCGGCGAGGCCATGGGTGCGCACGGACACTTCGGATATGGAGCGGGAGCGCCGACGAGAGGAAGAGGAAGAGTGGGGTGGATCTGGGAGGTGAGGAGGCAAGTGGGGAGGGGAGACGTCAAGGGTTAGGGTTTGTCAGGGCGGCCTTATCCTCTTCGTCGTCGATGACGAGGTGGTGCGGCGGGGCGCGACACTATCATGGCGCGGGCGGAGGAACTGGAGAAGGGGGAGACGACAGGGAAGGGGGAGATGGGCTTGCTGGCTGGGGTGGTAGTTGGGCTGAAGCCCGGGGGCATGGGGTTTCTTTTCTTTTGCCTTTTGTTTTTAAAACTTTCTGCCTTCTAAGTCATTTTATATTATTTTAGTTTTGTAAAATATGAAACTAGCACCTAAATTAGAGTTATTAAATAACCCACCGCTACAAAAAGTTTGACACTCCAATTAATTACTTTGCATATTTCTATTAGTTAAAAAGCATTTGAAATGATGTTTTAGCCCTGTATAAATTGTTTTAGCGCATCAAACACCTTTTTAAAAATGTTGGTCCACCACCACAATTAGTTATGGATTATTTCACATGATGGACATTTTCCTTTTGGCATTTTGAAAACTTTAGACTTTGGCTTTAGTTTAAATTTGAATTTGAACCGGGTTGATTTAAAGGGGGATTTAGCAACAGTGAATTTGATGACCTTGCACCATTAAGATGGGGTTAGTGTAGCTTAATTATCCAGGCATCACAATTCTCCTCCACTATAAGAAAGCTTGCCCCAAGATTTAAAGGGTGGAGTAAGGGGGAAAGACTCGGGAAGGACAGAGGTCAACACAAGATAGGTACCTGGAGGCTATCTGAGTGAACGTGGCATAGATGCATCTCTCAAGTTGAAATTCAAGAAAGTCATCGAGAGCAAGGTAAGAAGTTGCAATAAGAAGCTTCAAGCGGGTAGGCAACCGTTCGTTGCCTGAAACAGAGGGTGAAAGGGGTTCAGAGTAATGTACATAAGTATTGGGCCTGATAACGGAATAGATCACTAGGAAGGTGGCTCATGATTTACATATGAAACCAAGCGCGAGGAACAATTTTGTAAAACATGGATGTACAAGAGAGTCAGGTTTCGATCCTGTGGAACTGTGGGTTATGGGCCCACCATGTGGGTTAACAGCAGGACGGCGCTAATCATTATGCATGGTTGTGATAGCAAGGCGGGTCATAGGATAGCCTGTCAGTTATGTCGGCAACAACATTGGTACCAACGGCGAGGGATGAAGAGAACCATTTTCCTGATCGTTGAAACGAGGCGGACCAGTAGGCTAAGTTCTCGTCCATTGATGGTTACCGGAATGTAATCAACAATAGTAACATGGTTTACTGACAAAGTTGTACACCGAGGTGTTTACATAAGCAGATTAGTGTTACTATTTAGATCAACTAAATCACAAGAAAGGTTAAACAAAACAATGGAAGGAAAATGTGGACTCGAATCCGTTACCGGTGTCCTCGAGTGTCTAACAACTCAGATCTCGTGAAAAATTTGAACCGGCGAGGAATAATAGTTGATGAAGAACTCATAGGAAGATATGTAGTTTCGTGATATTCTTGAGATACCACAGGGTAATACTCGATGGTAGAACAGGATAGAGGTTGGACATGTGAAAAGATCTATAGAAGAAAAGTACTTCAACTTGTTCGAGAATTGGGATCAAAGAAGAACAATCATGATCGGAACCATGGTTGCAAAGGACCAAAAAAAATACAAGATGAATTTGTACTAAGGGGGTAATTATATTTACAAGAAGCTTCCATGGTAGGATCTATATCGTTTCCATGGGATGAACACCAAAGTTCAAGGTCGACTCCCACTTCTTCAATGCATAGCCTTTCATTCACTTCTCGCTTTCGATGAAGTTGTAATGTTGATATTTTATCTGGCAAAACACCAGAAGAGTAAGACTCGTGAAGACTCTCGGGTTCAAACAGATTAGGGAAGGCGTAGGTTCAACCCATAGGGTCATATTAGGAACCTGTTCCACAAACTTCACGAGTAATTAACTCAAGCCCGGAAGGAGCATATGGTTGACAAGAGAAGGGAATACAATTTACCAAAGGCACTATGTATCCGAGGGAAGGCTCACAAGGTTACTGAATATGAAGGACGCTGTCAGATAAAACCCAACAAAGGATCTGGTGGTCCACAAGGGATCTGATGTGTGCATCAATACTCAATGATAATAAGGAAGAATGCAAGGAGATCAGATTATAGAAACAACTGACTAATTCAAAGTTCAAATGCAAAGGAATTATGATTCCCAAATCAAGGGATCATAAGCAAACACTCTGATCAAGGATGGATAAGTTGAATAGACTCAGAATGACAATCAATCAAGCCTTGATTCGCCGAACACGAGGTCATGTCTAGAGTGACGTCTGAGCCGAAGGGAAGAATTCTTGTTTTGATTAATGATTGCGAGCATTCACAAACATATCGAATCAAATGCTCAAAATTATGATGACAAAGGATGCTAATGAACATTGCTAGGCATATGGAAGTAACCATAATGTAAGCAGGTAAGGAGGAAGAAGAGTAATAGGCTACTGAGGGTTTTCAAAAGATTAAATAGTATTCCAAGTGCATCTTGTAATAACAAGAGCAACTGGGGATGAAGGTATGAACGACAAATGTAGGATGTTACCCACAAGGATTTATCGGTTGTAGGGATCGCAATGGCGAAGGGCACAAGGGTCTCGGGAAAAATCAGAGAGTATCTTCAGAATCTTCTGGTGCACCAAGCAATCATCTGGAGTGAAGGGCTCTTCGAGAAAAAAGTATTTACGAGAGCCTAGGGTTAGAGATAGCAAAATTATTTAACCTGAATAGAAGAGAGATCAGATTCCCAGAGTATAGACGAGGAATAAAAGATCCTAAGGCCAACTCCATCGCACGACCCTAAAAGGACGTCTGTTTCGTCCAGATTCTGTCCATTTGGGGTGGCAATGGGTGGCCAAATGGACACGCACGTCTGGGTATATTGGAGGCGCCCAATGCACCAACCAACACCAAAACGTCCGTCTCAGCCGCGCGTCTCAGCCGCCCCGGGAGCTCGCGCTCTCGCTCCACCCGTTCCCCGCTGCGGCATGCCGGCCGGCGAGCGACGCACCGCGCCAGCTCCCGCCCCGCCAGCCGCGCCCGCCACGCTGGCCGCCGTGCCATGACCCAACCGCGTCCCGCGCCCGCGTTGCGCCTACTCCACACACGCGCCACGCCCGCCCTCCCGCGCGCCCTCCCCCCCCCCCCCCCCGCCGCGCTCGCCCCCGCCCGCCGCACCTGCTCCGTCCAGCCGCGCCTTGAGCCGTGCAGCCCCGCCTCGCTCCGCACGTGGCCGCCTCACAGCGGCTCGGCCCCGCCTGCCGCTGCGCGCGCTCACCGTCGTCCGCGGGCCCCCGCCTGCCGCCACGCATGCTCGCCTCCGTCCGCGCCCTAGCCTGCCGCCGCGCGTGCTAGCCCTGCCCGTGCGCCCAGCCTGCCGCCCCGCGTGCGCTCGCCCCTGCCTGCGCTCCCCAGCCTCCAGCCGCGCGCTCGCCCGCCCCGCCCCATCCTCATGCCATGCGCGCCGGTCACCTCGACTCGCGCGCGCCGGCCTCGCGGCCAGACGCCTCGCCCCGCGGGCGCCCGCCCCCCCCCTCGCCCCCGCCCTCGCGCCGGCCTCGCCCCGCTCGCCCCGCGCCTCGTCGTCGCCCCGCCCGCCCCCGCCTGCCCTCGCCCGCATGCAGCCGGCCGTGCGTCGCCCGCGCCGGCAACGCTCCGCCCGTGCGCAACCGCCAGCATGGTCGCTGCACCGCCTTGCATGCATTGGTGGGTGGGTGGATGGACATGGTGGGCCAGGGGAGAGAAAAGAGAGAAGGTGACATGTGGGGCACGCCCGGACACAACGGGCGAAGAGGAGGACGGAGGCGTCCGTTTTCTGTCCGCTTTTGCCTCAAAGAGAGACCAAGTTTGGTCCAGAGATGGGGTGAAACTGACACGAAACAGACGAAAAAGTGAAATGGGGTCTGCCGCGGGTTGTCTGATATGTCCATTTTACACCAAACAGACATACCCGGACAAAATGGGGTCATGCGGTGGAGTTGGCCTGATACCACCCAAAGGCGACATGGGCCCGTAAGCCGCACAACCATGTTAGTAAAAGTTTTTTAGTAACTAGACTTAACTTCAGCCAAGGAGTTGGAAAGGGGGTTCCTACAGGAAGTCGCTCTGGTACCAACTTGTGACACCCTCGATTCAATCATACACACAAATGTGTAAGATCAAGACCAGGGACTCACGGGAAGATATCACAACACAACACAAATACTATAATACAAGCTTTATATTACAGGCCAGGGGCCTCGAGGGCTCAAATACATAGCTGTAATACAAAAGAGTCAGCGGAAGCAACAATATCTGAGTACATACATAAGTTAAATAAGACTTCCTTAAGAAGGCTAGCACAAAAGAAGCAACGATCGAAGAGGCAAGGCCTCCTGCCTGGGATCTCCTAACTACTCATGGTCATCGGCGGGTCCACATAGTAGTAGTCGATGGGTGTGTCATCTGGCTCCTGGGGTCCACCATCTGGTTTCATCAACCCGAAAGAAGAAAGAAGGGGGAAAAGGGGGTAGCAAAGTGATTGTGAGTACTCATCCAACGTACTTGCAAGCATCAGATTTATACTAAGTATGCATTGGTATGAAATGGAAGGGTTCTATCTGTGGACTGAACTGCAGAATGCCAGAATAGAGGGGAAGGCCTAGCCTATCAGAGACTAGCATCTTCAGGCACCTTCAAGCATCCTGCAACATTTAGAAGAGTACAGAATAGCATATTATAATTAACAAACATGTCGTAATATTAATGCCCAGAGATCCTTCCTCGACTCCCTGCGAGAAAGAAATCCAGGTGCCACATATCCATCACATATCTCAAGTATCCATTTCTAGTTGTAATAGATCAGGATACCACTCCATGTATCCATTACCGTGGAAACGACTATTCGAATAGATATCTTCCTTGCAGGGCTGCACCACTGTAACATCCCAAATTTTCAATTTGGAATGTTATACACTAGATCATCATGCATAACATATTTTCTTGCATCTTGGCCGATCCTAGAAATTTCACGCAACTCAAGGACCTCCGGAGAGAGTTGGAGAATTCGTTATTTTCATATTTGAGAGTTTCTCAAATTTTGAAAAGAGGATCGTTTGATTTATTTGTTTTATCTTCAATAAATTTTCCGGTGTCAAAATATGAGAGAGGGAATAATATGACTTTCCCAAAATTTAGGAAAATGAAGATTTAATAAATAGATCAATTTTTGTTTGCCGGAGTTTTATTTGCATTTTATTTGGATAGGGAAAAATGCGCGTTTTCGAAAATTGCATTTTAGGTCCGGAGAAAAGTTCATTTTGTTCGGCTCATTTTTAGGAGTCGGGGAAAATTTACTTTAGATTTTTCGGAGTTCGTTTAGATCTCTTTTTGTTTTTTTTCTCTGCGCGCGGAAACTATTTAAAAAAAACAAAAAAAACTGGACCAAGGCCGGCCAGGCCAAGGCCCAGCCGGGCCGAAGGCCACCGCGCCCAGGACACCGCGCGCCTAGCGCCAGGCGCCAGGGAGCCGGCGCCGCCGCCTCTTGCTCTACGAATCCTTTTAGGATTCTAGGGTAGCCCTTGCCCCTTTTTCCTTTGTTTCGTTATTCCTAGTCCTACTCCGTATATTCTTTCCTATTCCTAGTCTAATTCCTTGCCCTCTACCCCAAATAAACCCCTCCCCTCCCCAATATAAATACCCAAGCACCCCCCCCCTCTAAACATCAAATCAAAGCCCCTCTCCTCCACACCGCACCTTGCCACCCCGCGCCGCCGCCACCCCACGCCGCGCCGCCGCACCACCTCACCCGCGCCGCCGCCGCACCTTGCCGCCGCCGCCCCACGCCCACGCCGCCGGAGCCCCTCATCGGAGACCTCGCCGAGTTTGCCCCGCGTCTCTTTTTCTCGGATCGTTTTCTTCTAATCGTTCCGATTCTTTTCTTCTCTAAACCGTTCCGGTGTTCTAGATCGGTTTTTCGTTCGGTTTTTCTTCTCCGAAACCCTAGATCGGATTCGTTTTCTTCTCCGATTTAGTTGCCTTTGGACCGTTCGCCGGACCGTTCGTCCTAACGAACGTGATCACCGGATTCTTCTAGGTTAACGAACGCCCGTTCGTTTAACCGTTCTTCTTTTTCTTTTCGTCGGATTTATTCCGCGATCGTGATCTTAGATCCGATCTTCTTTCTAGTCTTTCTTTTCGCTCGTTTATCGGAATCAGGTGATTCAAGCGCCTGGAGTTTCGTCTCGAAACCGCCGTTCCGTCTAATCAACTTGAACAAGCTTTTGCCCCGATAAAAATTTGACCTAGTTTCAACTTGCTAGAACCGAGTTGTTTTCTTCCGCCGTTTGTTTTCCGTTTCTTTGTTCAGTTCGTTCTTTCTTTGCAACCGGAGTTCTTAAATTGAACTACTTGGTTCGTTCTCTTGTTCGAGTTTTACCTGTGCATTAGATGAGTACTTATTGTGTGCTTGTTTGTCTGCGATAGATTACCCGGATTTCGCCGCTTGTTACTTCGAAACCCTAGGACTCGCGGATCATCAGCAAGGCAAGTAACACTTTGATCATACCTTTTCTACAACCCATGTTTTATTGCATTAGATCAATCCTCACACATTGCATGATTAGGATCTAATTAAATTGTGGGATGGGAAGTAGATGAGCTAGTACCTAATACCTGTACTATTATGAAACCTTTGGGAGTTACTTCTACGTTTGCTTATTATTATGCCATGCTATGCTAGTAGACGTGGATTGGGTGAGTGATATCCATTACAGATGTGAGTTGATAATTTTTAAAAGGTTTATCTAAGGTGGCAACTTAAACACACATCTGGGTGGATTGAGGCACCTGATGTCTATCAGGACTTGCCTGTTTTTTTTTGGACCGCCACCCAGGCTCAAAGGGATCATAAGATCTTTCATGCTAGAAACTTCCGTGTGCAGCCACAAGCCATTATGGGCTCTGGCATAGTTGACTAAGTTGTGCAAACTCTTACGGGGTGGACTAGCAGATGTAGGGGTTGTAGGTGGTACGGTCTACCCCACATGTAAGGTGCTAGCGCTTCTGAAAGACTGTGTCTCGGTCATCCGTCTTCTCAAACACCATGTAGTGCGAGAAACCAAACGGAGGCGATCGAGTCTTGTGGGGAAAAGTGCGCAAACCTCTGCAGAGTGTACAAACTAATCATGATTAGCCGTGTCCCCGGTTATGGACAACTTGAGTATCTAGTACTTGAATATCATTGTGAATCTCAACATGTTACTTCTAATTAATGATGTTGGGTTTTAATTATTTTTAATTGGGATTGAGAATGCTGTCAACCATTCTCAATGTTTCACAACCACCATGATAGTTAAATAAATTTATTCCTTTGCTGTAGGGAAAAATTGGCTTTACGCAAAACTGTAACCATAGAGCTTTCCACCAGCCATATATGCATATAGTATAGTTGTTTCATTCCATTACTCTCTATGTGTTACATTGCCAGCATATTCCATGTGCTGACCCGTTTTCGGGCTGCAACGTTAATGTTGCAGACTTTTCAGACGACGATTGAGGTGTGTTTAGGTCGTGGCCCTATACTCAGTGATGCCGCTGGAGTTGATGGACCCATTTATCTTCCGAGTCTTCCGCTGTTATTTTTTATTATATGGCCTTAAGCCATATTCAGTGTAATAAGTTCTTTTTGAGCCATCGATGTAATAAGTGTGTGATTGCAACTCTGCTATAAAACCTCGATGTACTGTGTGGTGTCAGCATTACTGATCCAGGGATGATACCGTAGCACAGTAGACGTGATCCATTCGGGTCAGGTCGCTACAGAGATGGTATCAGAGCACACGCTGACTGTTGGACACGAGCACTAAGTTAAAGCCATAGATCATTATTCTCTCCTCATTTTCTAACTCCTCATCTTTTCTACTCTATTAGGATGACGAACGTGAAGATTAAGTACGCTCAACCGGATGAAGGCACACCATTTGGATTTCACCTGAAGGAAGTCACCAAGTACCTGAACATTGGATTACCAAGCTTCACGGGAACCTTCAACTCCACTCTGCCTGAAGAGGAGCGCTAGAAGATTCAAGCTCACGTTTCGGGAAGGACATTCGCGCCAATCACGAAGCCCATAGATAGTGTTTTCAATGCACCAACCTGGAGTCTGGGAAGGAGCATGGCATCCCATATCACCATAGGACGCATTGGAGAATTTTATCAAGAAGACCTCAAGGACACTATCTACCAGATTTCCGGATGCCGAGATGAATAATGGGAGTTAGTCAGCACCAAGAAGGATAGATCCATTGCAGCATTCATCCAGGAGTTAAACCAGCACATTCGACGCCACGAGAACCAGATGTGCAATGATATGATGGAGTTGAAGAATGCGAAGGCAAGGATCATCAAGCTAGAAGGAGAACTGAAGTCTACACGCAAGGACTACATGGACGAGATCGTAGCTCTAGCAAGGCACAATAACGATCTTAAGCAGGAGATTGAAGAACTCAAGAGGAAGTTAGCATCCCAGGAGGAAGACGAGTATGTCGCATGTCCGGACAACTACATCATCATCGATGACACCAATTCGGATCCAAGTGAACCCGACTTTGAAGACGAAGCTGGAGCAGATATCATGGAGTCTTCCACCGGTTCAAATTTCTAGATGATCGCCAGATAGTAGTAGTATTTCCCCCATGTAAAACATTATAGTCGAGCACTTTTGCGATAGATAGACCGTTTGTAAGCCCTTGTTTGATTGATTGAAGTGATTTTGTGTGCATTTGCCTCATGTGCATATGGGTAGTGTTTTCCCTTTAGACCCCCTCTATCCTTAATTCTCGTCTTTTCTAAACCCTCAGATGCCTCCGAGACGTGACAATGGATTTCCACCGGAGCTCACTCAATTGATCCAACAGCAGAATCAGTTGATGCAGATGTTAGTCCAGAACCAGCAGAACAACAACAACCCACCACCACCACCACCTGTTGACCACTTAGCCCGTTTTCTTAGGCTGAATCCGCCGGTGTTTTCTAGTAGCACCGAGCCAATAGTAGCAGACGATTGGCTCCGCAAGATAGGAAGGGAGTTGACCACTGCAGGATGCACGGATGGTGAGAAAGTGAAGTTTGCCGCTCACCAGCCAGACGGACCCGCGGCAGCATGGTGGGAGAATTTCACAGCCACTTACCCAGTTGACACTGTCACATGGGATCAGTTTCAGCAAGCTTTCCGCACTGCCCATGTTTCAGCAGGAGCTATGGCCATAAAGAAGCGTGAGTTTCGCAACTTACGCCAAGGAGGAAGGACTATTGGCCAGTATGTGGAGGAGTTTAGTAAGCTAGCCCGTTATGCCCCAGATGACGTTGCTACGGATGCAGCTAAACAGGAGAAGTTTCTGGAAGGACTAAATGATGAAGTAAGCATGAAGTTGATGGTAGCAAGTTTCAACAACTACCAGGAGTTGGTAGATCGTGCCATCATGATTGAAGGGAAGCAACAGCAGATGGAGAACCGTAAGAGGAAGTATGGACAGGGGAAGTATAACTCTGGAGCCCAGCAGAAGCCCCGTTTTACCTCTAAACCGGGATTTCAGTTTCAGCACACCCATGGAGGAGGTAGCACGCACAACCATAATGGCCACAAGAATGGTAATGGGAATGGAGGAAGCAATGGACAGAACCTCACCATCCCATCGACCCCAACCAAGAGAGATCTGAGTAATGTCACTTGTTTCAAGTGTTCGCAGACCGGACATTATGCCAATGAATGTCCTGAAGGCCAGAATGGAAATGGCAATGGAAGCTCTGGGAAGAAGCCGAACCCTTTCAATAGGGGACAGGTGAACCACGTTAATGTGGAGGAGGTCGAAGATCAGCCCGATGCGGTAATCGGTAAGTTTTTGGTTAAGTCATTTACTGCACTCGTTCTTTTTGACACTGGTGCATCGCATTCATACATATCAAGGGGATTTATGGATAAGTATAACCTGCCAACCCAAGCCCTTAGGTCACCCATGTTAGTAAGCTCACCAGGAGCAGAGTTTATGGCTACACGATAGTGTGATCGGTTACCATTAAGGATTGGTAACTATGTGTTTCCCTCAGACCTAATAGTATTGGAATCTCAAGGATTGGATGTGATATTAGGCATGGATTGGTTATCAAAGTATGAAGGGAATATTGAGTGTGCTAGTAAGTCAATTTTGCTTACTACACCAGAAGGGAGAAGGATCAAGTATGTATCCCGGCATGTACCAAAAAGGACACAAGTGAATTGCCTAACAGGAGTTGTGCAAGAAGAAGTACCAGTGGTAAAGGATTTTCCTGATGTATTTCCTGAGGAATTGCCAGGCATGCCACCGGATAGAGACATTGAGTTTTTGATTGAGTTATTGCCAGGTACAGGCCCAATATCGAAGCGACCATATAGGATGCCAGCAAAGGATTTGGTGGAAATTAAGAATCAGATTAAGGAGTTATTGGATAAAGGTTACATTCGCCCAAGTTCTTCACCTTGGGGATCACCCGTACTTCTAGTGGAAAAGAAGGATGGATCATTAAGGATGGTTGTAGATTATCGGGGATTGAATGAAGTAACCATCAAGAACAAGTACCCACTGCCGATGATTAATGATCTGTTTGATCGATTGCAAGGAGCTAAAGTGTTTTCCAAGATCGATTTGCGATCAGGGTACCATCAGTTGAAGATTCGAGAGTAGGATATACCTAAGACAGCATTCACCACGAGATACGGATTGTATGAGTATACCGTTATGTCATTTGGATTGACTAACGCACCTGCCTATTTTATGAACCTAATGAACAAGGTATTTATGGAGTTTTTGGATAAGTTCGTCGTAGTGTTCATTGATGACATCCTGATTTATTCAAAGAATGAAGAGGAACATAAGGAACATTTGCGTTTGGTTTTGGAGAAACTAAGGGAACATCAGTTATATGCCAAATTTAGCAAATGTGAGTTTTGGTTGAAGGAAGTAGGATTCCTCGGACACGTTATATCCGGAGAAGGTATAGCAGTTGACCCCACAAAGGTTGAGACCGTAACCGAATGGGAAGCACCAACAACAGTTGGAGAGATCCGGAGTTTTCTTGGACTCGCAGGATACTACCAGAGATTTATTGAGAATTTTTCAAAGATTGCGAAGCCTATGACGGAATTGTTGAAGAAGGATACTAAGTTCAAATGGACTGAGGAGTGTGAGGCTAGTTTTCAGGAGTTGAAGAAACGATTGGTTACCTCACCGGTATTGATTTTGCCAGATCAGACCAAGGATTATGAGGTGTATTGCGACGCTTCACGTCGAGGACTTGGAGCAGTGCTTATGCAGGAAGGAAGAGTTGTTTCGTATGCTTCACGACAACTGAAGCCTCATGAGTTGAATTATGCCACGCATGATTTGGATTTAGCAGCCGTAGTGCATGCATTGAAGACGTGGAGACATTTCCTCATTGGAAATCATTGTGTGGTGTACACGGATCATAAGAGTTTGAAGTACATTTTCACGCAGAAGGAGTTGAACCTCAGACAAAGGAGATGGTTGGAGCTCATCAAGGATTATGACATGAGATTGCATTACCATCCCGGAAAGGCTAATGTAGTAGCTGACGCATTGAGCCGTAAGAGCCATGTCAATACGATAATGACGGGGAAAATACCCAAGGAGTTAGCAGAAAACCTTCGTGAGCTATGTTTGGAAATAGTTCCGAGAGGCTATGTAGCCGCATTGGAGATTCAATCAACATTGATGGATAAGATCAGAGAAGCTTAGAAATCTGACAAAGAGATTGCTGCTATAAAGGAGAAACTTAGCAAAGGAAAAGCCAAGGGATTTCGTGAGGATGAGCACGATACCCTATGGTTTGAGGACCGTGTTTATGTGCCCAATGACCCGGAGATCAGGAAGTTGATTTTGTAGGAGGCACATGATTCACCGTATTCGATTCACCCAGGGAATACCAAGATGTATTTGGATTTGAAAGAAACATTCTGGTGGACCGGAATGAAGAAGGATATTGCAGCATATGTGGCAGTTTGTGACGTATGTCAGAGAGTAAAAGCAGAGCATCAGAAGCCAGCAGGATTGTTACAACCATTGCCGATACCCGAATGGAAGTGGGATAAGATAGGCATGGATTTTATCACAGGACTACCCAGGACAAAGGCCGGATATGACTCGATATGGGTAGTAGTTGATCGTTTGACGAAGGTAGCACATTTCATTCCAGTTAAGACCACTTACACCAGTGCTAAGTTGGCAAAGATATACCTGACTAGGATCATTTGTTTGCATGGAGTTCCGAGGAGTATCGTATCAGATACCAGTCTCGTTCCATGACAACAGTTATGAAGTTGGAGACCGACAATTCTTTGGACCAGATTTGATTAAGGAGTCTGAACGGAAAGTTAAGTTGATTCGCGATAGGCTCAAGGTAGCCCAGTCCAGGCAGAAGAGCTACGCAGATTCTAAATGCAAGGAGATAGTTTACGAAACCGGAGACAGAGTTTATCTCCGAGTATCCCCACTTCGAGGAGTTAAGCGCTTTGGAGTTAAGGGAAAATTAGCACCGCGTTTCGTTGGACCGTTTAAGATCTTGAAACGTATGGGAGAAGTCGCGTATAAGTTGGAATTACCAGAGGGACTGTCAGGAGTTCATGATGTATTCCATGTTTCTCAGTTGAAGAGATGTCATGCCGAGATGGAGGAGGTACCGCTAAGAGATACCGTGCCGCTTGAAGCGATTCAGTTGAAGGACGACTTAACATATGAGGAGAAGCCAGTCAAGATTCTCGATTATGCCAGCAGAGTTACCCGCAGCAAGGTTATCAAGTTTTGCAAAGTTCAGTGGAACCACCATTCAGAGGATGAAGCCACCTGGGAGAGAGAAGAAGATTTGCTCAAAGACCACCCTCACCTATTTTCTAGCCAACCCGAATCTCGAGGGCGAGATTCATCTTAAGGGGGGTAGGTTTGTAACATCCCAAATTTACAATTTGGAATGTTATACACTAGATCATCATGCATAACATATTTTCTTGCATCTTGGCCGATCCTAGAAATTTCACGCAACTCAAGGACCTCCAGAGAGAGTTGGAGATTTCGTTATTTTCATATTTGAGAGTTTCTCAAATTTTGAAAAGAGGATCGTTTGATTTATTTGTTTTATCTTCAATAAATTTTCCGGTGTCAAAATATGAGAGAGGGAATAATATGACTTTCCAAAAATTTAGGAAAATGAAGATTTAATAAATAGATCAATTTTTGTTTGCCGGAGTTTTATTTGCATTTTATTTGGATAGGGAAAAATGCGCGTTTTCGAAAATTGCATTTTAGGTCCGGAGAAAAGTTCATTTTGTTTTGTTCGGCTCATTTTTAGGAGTCGGGGAAAATTTACTTTAGATTTTTGGGAGTTCGTTTAGATCTCTTTTTGTTTTTTTTTCTCTGCGCGTGGAAACTATTTTAAAAAAAACAAAAAAAACTGGACTAAGGCCGGCCAGGCCAAGGCCCAGCCGGGCCGAAGTCCACCGCGCCCAGGCCACCGCGCGCCTAGCGCCAGGCGCCAGGGAACCGCCGCCGCCGCCTCTTGCTCTACGAATCCTTTTAGGATTCTAGGGTAGCCCTTGCCCCTTTTTCCTTTGTTTCGTTATTCCTAGTCCTACTCCGTTTATTCTTTCCTATTCCTAGTCTAATTCCTTGCCCTCTACCCCAAGTAAACCCCACCCCTCCCCAATATAAATACCCAAGCACCCCCCCCTCTAAACATCAAATCAAAGCCCCTCGCCGCCGCACCTTGCCACCCACCGCCCTAAGCCGCCGCCTCACCCGCGCCGCCGCCGCACCTTGCCGCCGCCGCCCCACGCCCACGCCGCCGGAGCCCCTCACCGGAGACCTCGCCGAGGTTGCCCCACGTCTCTTTTTCTCGGATCGTTTTCTTCTAATCGTTCCGATTCTTTTCTTCTCTAAACCGTTCCGGTTTTCTAGATCGGTTTTTCGTTCGGTTTTTCTTCTCCGAAACCCTAGATCGGATTCGTTTTCTTCTCTGATTTAGTTGCCTTTGGACCGTTCGCCGGACCGTTCGTCCTAACGAACGTGATCACCGGATTCTTCTAGGTTAACGAACGCCCGTTCATTTAACCGTTCTTCTTTTTCTTTTCGTCAGATTTATTCCGCGATCGCGATCTTAGATCCGATCTTCTTTCTAGTCTTTCTTTTCGCTCGTTTATCGGAATCAGGTGATTCAAGCGCCTGGAGTTTCGTCTCGAAACCGCCGTTCCGTCTAATCAACTTGAACAAGCTTTTGCCCCGATAAAAATTTGACCTAGTTTCAACTTGCTAGAACCGAGTTGTTTTCTTCCGCCGTTTGTTTTCCGTTTCTTTGTTCGGTTCGTTTTTTTCTTTGCAACCGGAGTTCTTAAAGTTGAACTCTGGTTCGTTCTCTT
Source organism: Triticum urartu (assembly GCF_003073215.2). Classification (NCBI taxonomy): domain Eukaryota; kingdom Viridiplantae; phylum Streptophyta; class Magnoliopsida; order Poales; family Poaceae; genus Triticum; species Triticum urartu. The sequence goes on from NC_053026.1 coordinate 235,164,069, forward strand.
GTTCGAGTTTTACCTGTGCATTAGATGAGTACTTATTGTGTGCTTGTTGTTTGTCTGCGATAGATTCACCCGGATTGCGCCGCTTGTTACTTCGAAACCCTAGGACTCGCGGATCATCAGCAAGGCAAGTAACACTTTGATCATACCTTTTCTACAACCCATTTTATTGCATTAGATCAATCCTCACACATTGCATGATTAGGATCTAATTAAATTGTGGGATGGGAAGTAGATGAGGTAGTACCTATTACCTGTTTATTATCAAACCTTTGGGAGTTACTTCTACGTTTGCTTATTATGCCATGCTATGCTAGTAGACGTGGATTGGGTGAGTGATATCCATGACAGATGTGAGATTGATTAATTAATGGTTTATCTAAGGTGGCAACTAAACACACATCTGGGTGGATTGAGGCACCTGGTGTATTCCAGGACTTGCCTGTTTTTATTTTGGACCGCCACCCGGGAAGGGCAGTAGCTGGGAAGCAGAGAGCTTGCCCCTACACTATAATTCATTCTGTTGGACCAGGCCACCACCCCAGAGCTGACAAAAAGAGATCAATAAGATCTTTCATGCTAAAAACCACCGTTGCAGCCCACACCCATAGCCATTAGGGAGGGGAGCTGCTGCATAGGGCGCGAGCAGATGAGGGGTTGTAGGTGGTACGGTCAGGCCACCACCCAGGTAAGGGACAGCCAGCATTCTGAAGCGACATGGATCTACGTCCAATTGATGGAGAAGAGGAGTCGTAACCGTCGTTCTCAATACACCAAATGTAAGTGCGAGATAACGCAACCTCTGGAGGTAATCAACTAATCATGATTAGCCGTGTCCCCACATACTTGAGTATCTAGTACTTGAATATCATTTGTGAATCTCAACATGTTACTTCTAATTAATGTTGTTGGGTTTTAAATTTTTAATTGGGATTGAGAATGCTGTCAACCATTCTCAATGTTTCACAACCACCATGATAGTTAAATAAATTTATTCCTTTGTAGGAAAAACTTGGCTTTACGCAAAACTGTAACCATAGAGCTTTCCACCAGCCATATATGCATATAGTATAGTGTTTCATTCCATTACTCTCTATGTGTTACATTGCCAGCATATTCCATGTGCTGACCCGTTTTCGGGCTGCAACGTTAATGTTGCAGACTTTTCAGACGACGATGAGGTGCGTTTAGGTCGTGGTTCTATACTCAGTGATGCCGCTGGAGTTGATGGACCCATTTATCTTCCGAAGTCTTCCGCTGTTATCTTTAAAATATGGCCTTAAGTCATATTTATGTGTAATAAGTTCTTTTTGAGCCATCGATGTAATAAGTGTGTGATTGCAACTCTGCTATAAAACCTCGATGTATTGTGTGGTGTCAGCATTACTGATCCAGGGATGACACCGTAGCACAGTAGACATGATCCATTCGGGTCAGGTCGCTACAACCACATTACCCAACACGCTTGATTACTCTGGCTGGACACACTTTCTTGGGACCATGCCCGGCCTCAGAAGATGAACACGTCATAACCCTACCTAGGCTCAACAGAGAGGTCCCCACCGGTCTACGACCTAAGCACTCCTGGGTCTTAGGCCCATCGCTCGTTGCACTCTGGTTCATTGCAAGCAGGGTGGATACCAGCACCACCTGTGTAGTGGATGGCACGATCTGACCATGCCACAATGTTGAACTAGACATCTGACAAAGCTTCGGCTGATACTGCGATGCCAAGTGCCCATATACGTTCTCGCATGGTGGTTAGTGCGTAAAGGCCAGTGGCCAACTCAGAACAAATACCCAAAAATTTAGTGTGTTAGGAGCTCGCAGAGATGAGCAGAGACTCATAATAATGTGACCCCATTGCCCCGTCTCGAGAAAATATGGCAAGGGCCAGGCCCAACCCTCTCTCTCTCTGGGGTGGTCTACCTGCCCGGCCGTGCCTTGTAATTATCTCGCGGGTGCTCTCCAGGCCTGCTTGACTTTCACATCAATTCGCGGGTACCCCTCAGGGCCGACCCGACTAACCAGAGACTGTCATGAACTTAGGTGCACCTCAAGCGGGTTGGTACCGCCCGTCCCTTCAGTCCCACAGTAACAGTTCACGGGGGCTACATGTAAAAGTAACTTTGTGTCCGTAACATCAAGGGGGAAACCCGAGGAATCACCCTCGATGGAATCCACCTGATGTAATCGTCAAGGTGAATGTATGAGGAATCACCCTCCAGGTTCACACTTGAGGTGTTGCACGACAAAGTCATATCAGGAGTGGTGAAGGACGAATCAACCTCGATGAATTCATCACCGACAGGTTCCTAAGTACGGTCTATGTGTGATGTCATTGTATACAAAACAACAATATATATACTTATAAGGACTTGATTCCATAACAAAGTTGAACATCCAATTACATAGGTGGCTAGTACACACATGACATTTGCACACACCAAAGTATGTTCCAAAATGCCTAGAAAACTCAAAAAATGTATAAAAAGGCAAGATGAACCCTGAATAATTTCATATTTTTAGGATGACACTCCTATAGTTGCATCTTGCCTCTCTAAAATAAATCATGGCGGGGAGAGACAGCGTATGTCGTTTCGCACACAGAGGTCACAAGTTCCCTCTCGGAACCATGAGGCTTCTTGAGAGAAGCTCCAGTTTTTAAGAAGTTTATACCAAAACTTGTCACAAATTGGACAAATTTTTTACCACAACATGTTGGTGCCATGTCATAACACCATGCCAAGTTTCATGATTTTCAGGCGAGTTTTGTATTTACAGTAATTCTAAAACTAGGTTTCTCAATGTTTATTGTCGAGTCAACACTGCCTTGGATAGGCTTTCCCTTTGGGTTCCAAATGTCATCATGTGCATTGCATTTGCATACATGTTCGTCTCATGCATTTGAGCTTTTTCCCCGTTGTCCGTTTTGCATTCCGGCGCTTCGTTCTCCTCCGGTGGTCATTTCTACCTTTCTTTCGTGTGTGGGGATTAAACATTTCCGGATTGGACCGAGACTTGCCAAGTGGCCTTGGTTTACTACCAGTAGACCGCCTGTCAAGTTTCGTATCATTTGGACTTCGTTTGATACTCCAACGGTTAACCGAGGGACCGAGAAGGCCTCGTGTGTGTTGCAGCCCAACACCCCTCCAATTTGGCCCAAAACCCACCTAAGCCTTCTCCATCATCTAGAGCGTTCGATCACGATCGCGTGGCCGAAAACTGCACCTCATTTGGACTCTCCTAGCTCCCTCTACCTCTATTTAAAGTCCCCTCCCGAAATTTTTCGGATCTCTCCACCCCTAACCCTAAAATATCTCCTCCGCCGCCGCCGGACACGTCCGGACGGAGCAGATGTGTTCCCTCGCTGCCACCGACCAACCGCACGGTGCCACGTGGCACCCCAGCGCCCGTCGCCGCCGCGGCCCGCGTGAGCCCGCGGCCAGCCCTCCTCCACCGCCTCCAGGGCCGCGCCTCCATCGCGCCCCCCCGCCGCGAGCTCCGCTGCGCGCCGCCGAACTGCCCGCCGTCGCTCCTCCGCCGCTCCGCCGCCTTCCCGCCGGCGCACCCCGCCGCCGCACCGGGCCGCCGCCGCGCTCCGCCACCCCGGTCGCGCCTCGCCGCCCGGCCGCCACCGCCATCACCACCGCCGCCCGGCCATCTCCCCCTCCTCCGGCATCATCTCCGCCGCCGGTGAACAGTGCCCCGGCCATCCTCGAAGTCCGCGCCCGGCCAAATCTGAGATCTGTTTTTTTTGGGTTGACTTTTCTCAGAAAACCCTAATCCATGTGCCTATCTTCATCATGCGATAACTTTGCATCCGTAGCTCCGATTCATGCATATAGCATATCAAAATGTTCATCTCAGAGAGTACATCATTTAATTCCATTGCATCATTTTCATTTGAGTTCATATTGATGCCCGAAATGCTGTTAGAATAGGGCTACTTGAGTTAATTGTCAGATCTGCTACTCCATTTAGCTTTTTGTCATTTTTTCCATGATTATTGTGTGCATGATATGCCCATGAGTTCTACATATGTTTTGTTAAGGGTTTTGCCATATTTCCAGAGGTGCAACCCATGTATTTTTGTGATGAGTGTGGTGACTAGCACAAGCTCGCAAAGTGGTGCACTTAGTAATTCTGATTTCAGGGACTTAGCATTTCCACCAAGTCCTTGATCTGTTTATCTCATGATGCCATATGTTCATGTTGTTTCCTAGTGATCCGTGCCTCCTTTAAGGATGAACAGTAAGGATTTTTTATTAATATTGTAGTGCTCTATCCATCCATTTCTTTTTTTGCAATTATGGAGCACCCTAGCTTGAGTCAATCGAGCTCTACTTTTACTACTTTGTGAATCTGGGCAGATTGTCAACTTGTTTGCAATTTTGCCGATGATGTTGTAGTTGATCCGTGCATGCTATGCTATTGTTCTTGCCATGTGTAGCTTGCATTTTGTGTATTCTTGATGGATGTATGCTCGTCTTATCATGACTTGCTCCGTAGTGAGTGCATCGAGCTCGTAAAGATGCCTACTTGAGATATGTTTCAGCATGTTCCAGCTTTCACTAAGTCTGTGACCTATTTATGTTTTTGCCATGTTCACATGCTTGCAATTGTATTTTTCTGATCCCTTTTGGCTCAAGGTCACTAAGGGACTTTTGTTAAGATCTTTGAGTAGCTCCATGCCATACTTTACTTTGCCATGTTCAGGTCCTGTAGCATGTAGTTTTGTTGCTCCGAAGAGTGCTACCTGATCTGAAATTCCAGACAAGTGTTAATTTCACTAAGTCTGAGATCTGTTTGCCATATGCATTTTTGCCATGCTTGTTTGAACCTGTTAATGGATGATTTGGCCGTAGCTCGGTGCTAGACTTTTGTTAAGCATCTTGAATGCATCCCTGCCATGTATTTTGTTGTCATGTTTGGGTGCTGTAGCATGTTCATCTCATTGCATTTAGATGGCTACTTGCTGTAAATCGCAGACCGGTGCCATATTTGAATCGCTTGCCATTTCCAAACCGTAACTCCGATTCCGGCGTTTTTTATATCGTTTTCAAGCGATTTCATCTCATATTTCCAGTGGCACACTTGGATTTCCATGTTGAGGCCAGGTTTTTGCATTTCCTGTCATATCTTGCATATGCATCCCGCATCGCATCCCGCATAGCATATCATCTTTGCATTATGTGGTTTGATCTTTGCACGTGGTTGATTGTGTCCTTGTTGCTTGTTTGTCTTGTTTGGGTAGAGCCAGGAGACGAGTTCTCTAATGAGGAGCCCGTTGAGTTTGCTTTCGAGGATCCAGTCAACTCTGACAACTGTGCAGGCAAGATGATCATACCCTTGAAATCACTACTATCTTTGCTATGCTAGTTTGCTCGCTCTTTTGCTATGCCAATGCTATGATGCCTACCACTTGCTTTCAAGCCTCCCAAATTGCCATGTCAAACCTCTAACCCACCATGTCCTAGCAAACCGTTGATTGGCTATGTTACCGCTTTGCTCAGCCCCTCTTATAGCGTTGTTAGTTGCAGGTGAAGATTTGGAGACCGTTCCTTGTTGGAACATTTATTTACTTGTTGGGATATCATTATATTGCCATGTTATCTTAATGCATCTATATACTTGGTAAAGGGTGGAAGGCTCGGCCTCTCGCCTAGTGTTTTGTTCCACTCTTGCCGCCCTAGTTTCCGTCATATCGGTGTTATGTTCCCGGATTTTGCGTTCCTTACGCGGTTGGGTTATTAATGGGAACCCCTTGATATTTCGCCTTGAGTAAAGCTTTTCCAGTAATGCCCAACATTGGTTTTACCATTTTCCACCTTAGCCTCTTTTTCCTTGGGTTTCCCGGAGCCAAGGGTCATCTTATTTTAAACCCCCCCGGGCCAGTGCTCCTCTGAGTGTTGGTCCACCTGTCAGCTGCCGGTGGCCACCAGGGGCAACTCTGGGCTGGCCTACCCGTACCTAGGACAATCTGAGTGTGCCCTGAGAAAGAGATATGTGTAGCTCCTATCGGGATTTCTACGCACATTCGGGTGGTGTTGCTGGTCTTGTTTTAACCTGTCGAAGTGTCTTGAAGAACCGAGATATCGAGTCTGATCGGAACGTCTTGGGAGGAGGTCTATTCCTTCTTTGACCGTGAGAGCTTGTCATGGGCTAAGTTGGGACTCCCCTGCAGGGATTTGAACTTTCGAAAGCCGTGCCCGCGGTTATGGGCAGATGGGAATTTGTTAATGTCCGGTTGTAGATAACTTGAACCTTAACTTAATTAAAATGAATCAACTGAGTGTGTTACCGTGATGGCCTCTTCTCGGCGGAGTCCAGGAAGTGGACACGGTGTTGGAGTAATGTTTGCGCAGGTGGTTCTCTAGTTTCTCGCTCGCGCTTTGCCTCCTCTTCTCGCTCTCTTTTGCGAATAAGTTAGCCACCATATTTGCTAGTCGCTTGCTGCAGCTCCACATGTTTACCTTGCCTTACCTATAAGCTTAAATAGTCTTGATCATGAGGGTGCGAGATTGCTGAGTCCCCGTGGCTCACAGATTACTATTACACCAGATGCATGGCCTGATGATTCCGCTCCAGGAGACGCGTTTGAGCTCAAGTGGGAGTTCGACGAAGACTCTCAACGTTACTATGTTTCCTTTCCTGATGATCAGTAGTGGTGCCCAGCTGGGGGTGATCGGGACCGTGTCGCATGTTGGGTTATCTTTTATTTTGGCGCCGTAGTCGGGCCATGAGTGTTTGGATGATGTAATGTTATTTATGTACTTGATTGACGTGCCGAGTGTAAGCCAACTATGTTATCTCCCCTTTATGATTTATATTACATGGGATGTTGTGAAGATTGCCTAACTTGCGACTTATGCCTTCGATGCGATTATGTCTCTAAGTCGTGCCTCGACACGTGGGAGCTATAGTCGCATCGAGGGTGTTACAAGTTGGTAATCAGAGCCTTCCCCGACCTTAGCAGCCCCATTGCTTGATCGTTTTTAGCGGCCGAGTTGTGTCTAGAAAAATGTTTTGAGTTATTTAGGAATTATATATCGGAGACTTTAGGAATTCTTTTTACTTCCCAGTCTCCTCATCGCTCTGGTAAGGCATCCTGACGTAGAGTTTTGACTCTTCTCTTCTCAAATTTCCCTAAAAAAATTTTAGGATCACGCGGGTATCTTGGAATCGTTCCGATGGTTTTATGATGAGAACATTGTCTTGGTGCCTCCTGTCAGGGGTTTAGTGGAAGTGTCCCGGGGAGTTGAGCTCTGAGGTGTTGTCGTCATAATTTTATTGTTGCAGTTCTGGAATACCTGAGGTTAGTACGCCGACATCGAAAATCTCTTTTATGCAGTTCGTTGGTGAGATAACCTCGACGCCACCCAGTATTGGGGCAGGAGTTCGGGAGTATCGCCATAACTTGTATAACGGATGCTTTTCGAAGGTTGAGGTAGATGGTTTCCGAAGGTTTCTTGGTTATGTGTTGAAGGATGGATACAGCTGGATGTAGGATTTGCTAGATTTGGGTGAGATATTATGCTTCTCCTGTATCCCCAACACCTGATTGCATAACCGGAAAGGTTCGGGAGTTTCATAGGTGGGAATTCTAGTAGCTCTAGTTCTTCTTCCACGGATATTGGTTTGAGATTGGAATTTCTTACCGATTATTCGTTCTTGATCCGTACCTTGTTGATTTATTTCTCTACCTTAATTCTAAGTGGCTTCTCAATTTAGGGATATGTGACCATTTCAAGAGGAATGCATTCGTTCATTTTGTTCGGATGTGAAGACTATATGTTGCAATTTTCATTCCGTTGGATTCAGCTTTAATAATTGTCTATCAATGTGCTAATGGATGTCAACCTCTTCAGGATGCCTCCTCCAACGCGCACGACTCCGAATCCTGATCCGCCACCACCTCCACCTCCTCCGGAGGCATGGCAAGCTGTGATGGCCGCAACCAATGCAAACACACAGTTGATCATGCAAATTCTCCAAGAGCGCAATCAAGGCAACCAAGGGAATCAAGGCAACAATCAGAATCACTTTGCTACACTCAACCAGTTCCTTGCTAATGGGCCAAAGACTTTCAGCAATTGTGTTGAGGCAACCGATGCTGACGATTGGCTTGTGGACCTGTGCAAGCATTTTGAGTGCAGTAACGTCAGGCCTGAGGACTTTGTCAAGTTTGCTTCCTTCCAACTAAAAGATCAAGCTGTAGAATGGTTCCAGCAGTACAAGGATTCCAGAGGTGGATGTGTTATCACTTGGGATGATTTCCGTCGAGATTTTTGAGCTCATCATATTCCCCAGAGCATGGTTGAAAGCAAGCGTGAGGAATTCCGCAATCTAAAGCAAGGCTCTTTGTCTGTCTATGACTACAACAAGTTGTTTCAGAAGCTCGCCTGCTTTGCTAAGCAGGACGTACCTGATGAGAAGAGCATGATATACCAGTTCAGGGGTGGTCTCAGAGAAGAAATTCAGCTAGCTCTTGTTCTCTTTGAGCCCTTGAGATACGATGAGTTCTACAACATGGCATTGAAGCAAGAGGCTGCTCAGTTGAGGTGTGATGCTTCCAAGAAGCGAGTCAGAGATGTTACTCCTTCTTCCTCTACTCAAGTGGCCAAGCAGCAGAAGTATTGGCTTCCTCCTCCTCCGTTCCGTCAGCCGTATCAGCAGAAGAGCAAAGGTGGCAGTGGTTCTTCCCACCCACCCAACCCTGGCTTTCAGAACAAGACTTCGTCTCAAGATCCAAGATCGAGTGCTCCGTATCACCGTCCTCTTTCAGAGGTCACGTGCAACAAGTGCCAACAGAAGGGTCACTATGCCAACAAGTGTTTCAACCAGAGGCGTCTTCCTCCTCCTCCTCCTGTCAGATCGGCAAGTACAGCTGTGGTCAAGCATAACCCCAAGCATGCCAAGGTCAACTTGATGAATGCAGCTCAGGCAGAGGACTCATCAAATGTCATCATGGGTAACCTTCCTGTTAATGATATTCCTGCAAAAGTTCTTTTTGACACAGGTGCATCGCATTGTTTCATCTCGAGACCGTTTACATCTAGGCATGAATTGGTTTCGCAAGTTTTGCCTAGTCCTTTAGCAGTCGTCTCTCCCGGTAAGCGCATGCATGCTAACTCCATTGTTCCGGATGTTACTATCACATTGGGTGACTACAAGTTTCTGGCTTCTCCAATGGTTCTTGGTGACTCGGATATTGATCTTATTCTAGGAATGGATTGGCTTTCTAAGCACAAGGCACATCTTGATTGTGCTGCAAGGCAGATTCAATTGACTCATTCGTTTGAGGATGTAATTGTCTTTGCCGCTCGTGATGATACCATCCGTCTATTTTCTCTTAATGAGAAGGGTGAACTGGATGCTATCTCGCAAATTCCAGTCGTTTGCGAATATCAAGACGTCTTTCCAGAAGAGCTTCCAGGAATGCCTCTGCACCGGCCAGTTGAATTCGTTATTGATCTTGAGCCTGGCACGGAACCTGTGTGCAAGCGTCCTTACAAGATCGGACCTGAAGAGTTGAAAGAGCTGAAGAAGCAACTTGATATTCAAGAGAAAATGGGTCTCATCCAGCCTAGTTCTTCTCCGTGGGGTTGTGGTGTTCTTTTTGTGAAGAAGAAGGATGGAACGGACCGACTTTGTGTTGATTACCGTCCATTGAATAAGAAGACCATCAAGAACAAATACCCACTTCCCAACATCAACGAGCTGTTCAAACAACTCAAAGGTGCCCAAGTATTCTCCAAGCTTGATCTCCGTATGGGTTATCAACAGATTCGAATCTGTGAGCAAGATATTCCCAAGACGGCTTTCAGGACAAGCTATGGTTCATATGAATACACTGTCATGTCTTTTGGCCTCGTTAACGCTCCTCCGACGTTCTCTCGCATGATGAACTTCATCTTTAACGCCTACACCAATGACTTCGTTTTGGTCTATCTCGACGACATTCTGGTTTTCTCCAAGAACAAGGAAGATCATGCCAAGCACTTGCGTTTGGTTCTCGATAAGCTCAGGGAACACAAGTTCTACGCCAAGTTCTCCAAGTGTGAATTTTGGCTCGATGAGGTTCTTTATCTTGGTCATATCATCTCTGCCAAGGGCATTGCCGTGAATCCTGAGAAGGTGTCTGCAATTGTGAATTGGGAACCTCCTCAGAACGTGAAGCAACTCCGTAGCTTCCTCGGTCTCGCAAGCTACTGCCGAAGATTCGTTGAAAACTTTTCTAAGATCACGAAGCCTCTCTCTAATCTTCTCCAGAAGCACGTCAAGTACGTTTGGTCTTCGGAGTGTGACATTGATTTCAACACTTTGAAAGAGAAATTGATCGCTGCTCCAGTTCTGACTCCGTCTGATGAATCCAAGCCGTACGAGGTCTTTTGTGATGCCTCTCTCCAAGGTCTTGGCGCAGTATTGATGCGAGAGAAGAAAGTTGTTGCTTATACCTCTCGCCAGTTGAAGCCTAATGAGAAGAACTACCCCACTCATGATCTCCAGTTGGCGGCAGTTGTGCATGCTCTTTCGACTTGGAGACATCTTCTATTGGGAAGAAAAGTGGACATTTTCACTGATCACAAGAGTCTCAAGTACATCTTCACTCAGCCTAATCTCAACCTCAGGCAAACTCAATGGGTCGAAATGATTCAAGAGTATAATCCGAGTATTGAGTATACTCCAGGCAAGGCCAATGTGATTGCTGACGCATTGAGCAGGAAAGCTTATTGCAACAGTCTGATTCTCAAGCCTTATCAACCCGAGCTTTGTGAAGATTTCCACAAACTTAATCTGCAAGTTGTTCCTCAAGGTTTCCTCGCCAACCTTCAAGTCTCTCCTACCTTGGAAGACCAGATTCGCCAAGCCCAGCTTCTTGATGCTATGGTGAAAAAGGTGAAGATTGGGATTGCCAAGAGTCAACCCAAGTACAACTGCTACCGCCTTGATGACAAGGATACTCTCTTCTTCGAGGATCGTATTGTTGTACCCAAAGGTGACCTCCGTAAAGTGATCATGAACGAGGCTCACAATTCTCTCCTCTCCATCCACCCTGGGAGCACGAAGATGTATCAGGACCTTAAGCAGGCTTATTGGTGGACTCGAATGAAGCGCGAGATTGCCCAATTCGTGAATGAATGTGATGTCTGCAGAAGAGTGAAGGCAGAACACCAAAGGCCAGCTGGTCTCCTCCAACCTCTTGCCATTCCAGAATGGAAGTTTGACCACATTGAAATGGACTTCGTGACTGGGTTTCCAAAGTCCAAGCGTGGCAACGATGCTATATTCGTTGTCATCGACAAACTCACTAAAGTGGCTCATTTTCTGCCTATCAAAGAGTCGATCACTGCAGCTCAATTGGCGGAACTCTATACCTCTCGTATTGTCTCTCTGCATGGTATTCCACAAGTGATCTCTTCAGACCGTGGCAGCATCTTTACATCCAAGTTTTGGGATTCTTTTCAGAAGGCCATGGTCACCAACATCCGCTTCAGCACAGCTTTCCATCCTCAAACTAGCGGTCAAGTCGAGCGTGTCAACCAGATTCTTGAAGATATGCTCAGGGATTGTGTGATCTCCTTCGGCATGAAGTGGGAGGATTGTCTTCCTTATGCTGAATTCTCCTACAACAACAGTTTTCAAGCAAGTTCGGGCAAAGCCCCATTTGAAATTCTGTATGGTAGGAAGTGCCGTACCCCTCTCAACTGGTCTGAAACCGGTGAACGTCAGCTTTTGGGTAATGACTTAATCATAGAGGCAGAGGAAATGTGCAAAGTCATTCGTGATAACCTCAAAGCAGCCCAATCCCGTCAGAAGAGCTACTATGATAGTAAGCACCATGATTTGGCTTTCGAGATCGGAGATCATGTGTACCTCCGCGTCTCTCCTATGAAAGGTACTCGTCGCTTCGGTATCAAAGGGAAGCTTGCCCCTAGATACGTGGGACCTTTCAAGATTGTCAGCAAGAGAGGCAACCTCGCCTATCAACTCGAGCTTCCTTCAAACTTTGCAAATGTTCATGACGTGTTCCATGTCTCTCAGCTCCGAAAGTGCTTCAAGACTCCTGACCGCACCGTCAACTTCGAGGACATTGAGCTCCAAGAAGATCTCTCTTATCGTGAGCACCCAGTTGCTATTCTTGAAGATACTAAACGCAAGACTTGCAACAAGTCAATCAAATTTCTCAAAGTCAAGTGGTCACACCATTCCGACCGTGAAGCTACCTGGGAATGCGAGGATCACCTCCGTTCTGAATACCCGGCGTTCTTTCAGTCCTAGATCTTGGGACAAGATCCTTCTCGTAGTGGTGGAGTGTTGTAACACCCCGGATGTAACTTTCCCAATTTATACTCCAACTCTTGCCGTTTCCGGCGTTAAGTTAATTTATTTTCTCGGGTTCGGGTTTTTGTCTCCATGTGTTGTTATCGTTGTCATGCATCTCATATCATGTCATCATCTGCATTGCATTTGCATACGTGTTCGTCTCATGCGTTCGAGCTTTTTCCCCATTGTCCGTTTTGCATTCCGGCGCTTCGTTCTCCTCCGGTGGTCATTTCTACCTTTCTTTCGTGTGTGGGGATTAAACAATTCCGGATTGGACCGAGACTTGCCAAGCGGCCTTGGTTTACTATCGGTAGACCGCCTGTCAAGTTTCGTATCATTTGGACTTCGTTTGATACTCCAACGGTTAACCGAGGGACCGAGAAAGCCTCGTGTGTGTTGCAGCCCAACACCCCTCCAATTTGGCCCAAAACCCACCTAAGCCTTCTCCATCATCTAGAGCGTTCGATCACGATCGCGTGGCCAAAAACCGCACCTCATTTGGACTCTCCTAGCTCCCTCTACCTCTATTTAAAGTCCCTTCCCGAAATTTTTCGGATCTCTCCACCCCTAACCCTAAAATATCTCCTCCTCCGCCGCCGGACACGTCCGGACGGAGCGGACGTGTCCGCTCGCCGCCACCGACCAACCGCGCGGTGCCACATGGCACCCCGGCTCCCGCCGCCGCCGCGGCCCGCGGGAGCCCGCGGCCGGCCCTCCTCCACCGCCTCCTGGGCCGCGCCTCCACCGCGCCCCCGCCGCGAGCTCCGCCGCGCGCCGCCGAACCGCCCGCCGTCGCCCCTCCGCCGCTCCGCCGCCTCCCCGCCGGCGCGCCCCGCCGCAGCACCGGGCCGCCGCGGCCGCCGCCGCGCTCCGCCGCCCCGGTCGCGCCTCGCCGCCACCGCCATCACCACCGCCGCCCGGCCGTCTCCCCCTCCTCCGGCGTCATCCCCGCCGCCGGTGAACAGTGCCTCGGCCATCCTCGAAGTCCGCGCCCAGCCAGATCTGAGATCTGTTTTTTTTTCGGGTTGACTTTGCTCAGAAAACCCTAATCCATGTGCCTATCTTCATCATGCGATAACTTTGCATCCGTAGCTCCGATTCATGCATATAGCATATCAAAATGTTCATCTCAGAGAGTACATAATTTAATGCCATTGCATCATTTTCATTTGAGTTCATCTTGATGCACGAAATGCTATTAGAAGAGGGCTACTTGAGTTAATTGTCAGATCTGCTACTCCATTTAGCTTTTTGTCATTTTTCCATGATTATTGTGTGCATGATATGCCCATGAGTTCTACATATGTTTTGTTAAGGGTTTTGCCATATTTCCAGAGGTGCAAACCATGTATTTTTGTGATGAGTGTGGTGACTAGCACAAGGTCGCAAAGTGGTGCACTTAGTAATTCTGATTTCAGGGACTTAGCATTTCCACTAAGTCCTTGATCTGTTTATCTCATGATGCCAGATGTTCATGTTGTTTCCTAGTGATCCGTGCCTCTTTTGAGGATGATCAGTAAGGATGTTTTATTAATCTTGTAGTGCTCTATCCATCCATGTCTTTGTTTGCAATTATGGAGCACCCTAGCTTGAGTCAATCGAGCTCTACGTTTTCTACTTTGTGAATCTGGGCAGATTGTCAACTTGTTTGCAATTTTGCCGATGATGTTGTAGTTGATCCGTGCATGCTATGCTATTGTTCTTGCCATGTCTAGCTTGCATTTTGTGTATTCTTGATGGATGTATGCTTAGCTTATCATGACTTGCTCCATAGTGAGTGCATCGACCTCGTAAACATGCCTACATGAGATATGTTTCAGCATGTTCCAGCTTTCACTAAGTCTGTGACCTGTTTATGTTTTTGCCATGTTCACATGCTTGCAATTGTATTTTTCTGATCCCTTTTGGCTCAAGGTCACTAAGGGACTTTTGTTAAGCTCTTTGAGTAGCTCCATGCCATACTTTACTTTGCCATGTTCAGGTCCTATAGCATGTAGTTTTGTTGCTCCGAAGAGTGCTACCTGATCTGAAATTCCAGACAAGTGTTAATTTCACTAAGTCTGAGATCTGTTTGCCATATGCATTTTTTCCATGCTTGTTTGAACCTGTTAATGGATGATTTGGCCGTAGCTCAGTGCTATACTTTTGTTAAGCATCTTGAATGCATCCCTGCCATGTATTTTGTTGTCATGTTTGGGTGCTGTAGCATGTTCATCTCATTGCATTTAGATGGCTACTTGCTGTAAATCGCAGACCGGTGCCATATTTGAATCGCTTGCCATTTCCAAACCGTAACTCCGATTCCGGCGTTTTTTATATCGTTTTCAAGCGATTTCATCTCATATTTCCAGTGGCACACTTGGATTTCCATGTTGAGGCCAGGTTTTTGCATTTCCTGTCATATCTTGCATATGCATCCCGCATCGCATCCCGCATAGCATATCATCTTTGCATTATGTGGTTTGATCTTTGCACGTGGTTGATTGTGTCCTTGTTGCTTGTTTGTCTTGTTTGGGTAGAGCCAGGAGACGAGTTCTCTAATGAGGAGCCCGTTGAGTTTGCTTTCGAGGATCCAGTCAACTCTGACAACTGTGCAGGCAAGATGATCATACCCTCGAAATCACTACTATCTTTGCTATGCTAGTTTGCTCGCTCTTTTGCTATGCCAATGCTAGGATGCCTACCACTTGCTTTCAAGCCTCCCAAATTGCCATGTCAAACCTCTAACCCACCATGTCCTAGCAAACCGTTGATTGGCTATGTTACCGCTTTGCTTAGCCCCTCTTATAGCGTTGTTAGTTGCAGGTGAAGATTTGGAGACCTTTCCTTGTTGGAACATTTATTTATTTGTTGGGATATCATTATATTGCCATGTCATCTTAATGCATCTATATACTTGGTAAAGGGTGGAAGGCTCGGCCTCTCGCCTAGTGTTTTGTTCCACTCTTGCCGCCCTAGTTTTCCGTCATATCGGATGTTATGTTCCTGGATTTTGCGTTCCTTACGCGGATGGGTTATAATGGGAACCCCTTGATATTTCGCCTTGAGTAAAGCTTTTCCAGCAATGCCCAACATTGGTTTTACCATTTGCCACCTAGCCTCTTTTCCCTTGGGTTTCCGGAGCCCAAGGGTCATCTTATTTTAAACCCCACTGGGCCAGTGCTCCTCTGAGTGTTGGTCCACCTGTCAGCTGCCGGTGGCCACCAGGGGCAACTCTGGGCTGGCCTACCCGTACCTAGGACAATCTGAGTGTGCCCTGAGAAAGAGATATGTGCAGCTCCTATCGGGATTTCTACGCACATTCGGGTGGTGTTGCTGGTCTTGTTTTAACCTGTCGAAGTGTCTTGAAGAACCGAGATACCGAGTCTGATCGGAACGTCTTGGGAGGAGGTCTATTCCTTCTTTGACCGTGAGAGCTTGTCATGGGCTAAGTTGGGACTCCCCTGCAGGGATTTGAACTTTCGAAAGCCGTGACCGCGGTTATGGGCAGATGGGAATTTGTTAATGTCCGGTTGTAGATAACTTGAACCTTAACTTAATTAAAATGAATCAACTGAGTGTGTTACCGTGATGGCCTCTTCTCGGCGGAGTCCGGGAAGCGGACACGGTGTTGGAGTAATGTTTGCGCAGGTGGTTCTCTAGTTTCTCGCTAGCTTTTGCGAATAAGTTAGCCACCATATTTGCTAGTCGCTAGCTGTAGCTCCACATGTTTACCTTGCCTTACCTATAAGCTTAAATAGTCTTGATCGTGAGGGTGCGAGATTGCTGAGTCCCTGTGGCTCACAGATTACTATTACACCAGATGCATGGCCTGATGATTCCGCTCCAGGAGACGCGTTTGAGCTCAAGTGGGAGTTCGACGAAGACTCTCAACGTTACTATGTTTCCTTTCCTGATGATCAGTAGTGGTGCCCAGTTGGGGGTGATCGGGACCATGTCGCATGTTGGGTTATCTTTTATTTTGGCGCCGTAGTCGGGCCATGGGTGTTTGGATGATGTAATGTTATTAATGTACTTGATTGACGTGGCGAGTGTAAGCCAACTATGTTATCTCCCCTTTATGATTTATATTACATGGGATGTTGTGAAGATTGCCTAACTTGCGACTTATGCCTTCAATGCGATTATGTCTCTAAGTCGTGCCTTGACACGTGGGAGCTATAGTCGCATCGAGGGTGTTACACTCAAGGAGCCTGCCAGAGTGATGTTCTTTCCCTATGTTGTTATTGCTTATAATATCTATGTCTTAATTAAAGGAATGGCAAGCCATTGGCAAGTATGAAAGAAAATATGGGTCAAAGCCGAGTTGAAAAGGGCAAAAATATCTAACTCCATCTTACAAATGGTACAAAAGCACGAGGGTTAATTTTTCATCAGGTTTAGACAAAACCAAGATTGAACGGGGCAATAAAATCTAACTAAACCAAAGTTTTGGGCAATCACAATCAAATGGATCGGTCTGATCCATAAAATCATGATCTCGGGACGAAAATTCTGTCGGATTACGGGTTCCGGCAAACCCTTGAGAGGTTTGAACTCTGGGGTGTGCACGAAGAACACTCTCTCCCCAGCTCGCTCGCTCAACGATTCCATGGCCTAGCTCGACGAACCCAAAGAACAAGAGACACAAGGGTTTATACTGGTTCAGGCCACCTCGCGGTGTAATACCCTACTCCAGTGTGTGGCGGATTGCCTCGGGGGGCTGAGGATGAACTAATATAGTTGATGAACAGCCTTAGGAGGTGAGGTATTCTTTAGCTCGATGAGCTGGTGAGTGTGAGGGTGGCCTGAATGATCCGTCTCCCTCCTTTTTTTGCTCCTACGGTGGTGGCTAGGTCCTATTTATAGTGGCATTGGTCCTCTTCCCCAATGTTTAGGCGGGAAGGGATCCCACAATGACCAAGTTTGAAGGGGGGCAGCTAGTACAAGCTATCCTGACAAAAGCAGTCTTCGCTTGCCAAAGGCTGTGGTGGTGACGCTGTTGTGGGATCCGCGATGACCTTCGTCCTGCTGGTCTTGGTCTTGTTGCACTGATATGGAAACCTTGGCCTGATGCCTCGGTACTCCTTGCCTGTGCTTGCCTCCTTAGCACCAAAGAGGAAACTGGTACACCATGTCCACTGGCGCCCGCCTGGCCTTGGTCGACATGGCTCATGTCACGTGAACCTTGCGAGGTGCCCCTTGCATAGGTATCTCCGCTCCTCGGGAGCCAGCCTAGTGAGGCTGCCCCCAGGGAAGTCTTGGTGTCGTCTGCCTCGCGAGGGTTGGCCCCTCACGAAGTTCTTGAGTTGTTGCTGCTGAATCTGGGCCGTACCGGGCCGTTGATGGAGCAACGCCATGGGCCGCAGGCAAGAAAGTCTAGGCACCCCCGTTCCCAGGACGCCCACAGTAGCCCCCGGGCCCAAGGCATGCTCGATCTTGGCTTTGAGGCGAAACCAAAGGGCAAGTGCGGAGCGCCGTGGCCCCAACCGCATGCGGCCTTGTTTGATGCGTGGCGATTGATGAGGCGTGGATTCCTCCAATTTCCCATGCTGCCTCGCCAACCGTTCGACTTGATGAGACCCTGTTGCATGCAGAAGAAAATCATCATTATGTGCGATCATGGAGACCGGTGGTTGGCCTCCCCTAGGCTATAAATGAGGAGAGGGGTGGAGCCCCCTCGCTCATCTCTGCTATCTTGCCGATTGCTCCTTCTTTTTCCTCCACGCTTTGCCATCTTGCCGCTACCCCCATGGCACAGATTAGGAGGTTCTCTGCCGCGGAGAAGGGAAAGACCCCCCGCAAGGAGCCGGGGCCACTCCCACCGAAGAAGAGGTTGGGCCGCTCCCATGATGTCGGCGTGAGGATGGAGGTGACGAGGCCTTGGTGTGAGAGGCCTCCTCCCGGCTACCCGTTGCCCTTGTACGCCCAAGTGCAAGGCTCCGGAGGAGGAGGCAGTGCTCCGCGCCACTCGTGCCACGCTCGTGGTTGCCATGTTGTGGTTGCATGAGCCGCTGGCCAACGAACCCATGCCGAGGGCTCCTCGCGCGAGTTCGTGGTATGGGCGGCGATGCCACCATGCACGTGGATCAAGATTTCGTGGTTCTTTGCCGAAGAGATGCTACCGAGAGGACCGCTCGAGGTGTGGTTGCAGCATGCCAAGTGCAGCAGTCTGGCAACGGGGGCGGAGGTCGAGGTCGTCTCCCCGGGCAAGATCTTCATGACTCATGGATGGGGTGAGGTTGCCCGCGCTTGCTGCACGGAGGGGGGCCCTTGCCATCCACTTTGAATATGACGGCGCCTCCATGATGTTCTTCAAAGTCTTCGATGAGGAAGGCCGCCGCCTAAAGTGCTGCCCTGGAGGGGGCCGCCAGGATGGCGCAGCAGCAGGCACCAAGCCCGCCCCCAGCGCTGCCGGCAGTTCCTCCAGCAGGAGCGACGGCTCCTGGGAGTCCAGCGAATCTCCTGAGCTTGACGAGTCTCCGGAGACGTCGGCCCCTCGTGGCCCACTGTAGATGATGGCGTCGGCGGTGACGCCCGTAGCTAGTACCCTTGAAGTTTTTTCTTCTCTTGTTCACTGCGAGGAATCCGAATGAACCCCGTGGGGGTGTGTAAAGAACCTGTAATGCTTTTGCTCCTATATTTATTATTCCTACTATAAGAGTTGTGGTTGCATATCTTGTTTTGGCACTGTCCCCCTTTTCGGCCTCGCGGTATCTTAGTGCTCTACGCCGGCAGGTCCCAGTCCCCAGGCAGGCTTCAGCCATCGCTGGTATGCCAGGTCACGATGCCGTGGTCAAGACTAGGAGGTGAGCGGCCCAAGGTCCGATAAGAGCTCCTGAGGCACGATGCTCAAGAGGTCCCCTTTGGCGTGCAAGCAGCGTCCCGAAGGTAGAAAAGGAAGGCGGCATTGCCAGAGCAAGGCTGCCCGAATCGAGAATTCCAATTGCGACATCGTGCTAACGCGAATATGTGACTTATCTTGTCGAGCCCGATGTGGTTCCTTGTACAGCATCTGATTCGCGCTTCAGCGGCAGTGTTACTAGGTGAGGCTCATGCCTGCTCCCCCTTCCTTGCTCATCTAACCCTCGAGCAAGCTTAGCCGCCGCTGGTATGCTAGGTCGCGATGCCGTGGTCAAGGCCAGGGGTGAGGGCTGGAGATTCAGTAGGAGCTCCTGAGGCGTGATGCTCAAGAGCCCCCCCTTTAACACGCAAGCTAATCACGCGAAAGGATGGCGGCCGGCAAAGCCACCCATAGCCAAGCTCCGGAGATCCCTGCGAGTTAGTTCGAGGTGAGAATACGGCTCTTAATCGTGTTTGATGTCCTACGCTGATCTTTCCGCAAGAAGATGCAGGCACTAAGGACCCGGTGAGGTGACGTGCGCGGGGCTGGACGCGAGCCAGAGCTGGATCTCTCAGGTTTGTCAATGTTGCAGGGACGGACCCAAGAACAAGCGTCGTGCCAGCATGTGTAGTCCCTGTTGCGGGATGAGCCGGTGGCCGATCAGCAACGCAGAAGGCCGCTAAGGGAAACAAGTAAGCTGTGATAATCATAAAGGAACTCATGGAAGGAGGCAAGCTAATTCACATAAAATCTGATACATGGTACAGGGACGGACCCATGCGGTCTGGGGATGATGCGTCCTGAGAGGCGCCCCCAATAGTGTAAGCTAGAGATGTAAAAGGATACACGTTGCAGGGACAGGCCCGCGCGACTTGGGGATAGTGTTGCCCAAGGGGTGCCCCCAACTAAATGAATCAGAAAGAGTCACCTGCCACCATTGCTGTAGGGATATTGAAGCAGCTAAAGACGCATGTTGAAGAAGTTGTTCCTCATGAGCCGCCTGAGTCCAAAGCCTCGGGAGGCTTTAGGGGCCCAGAAGTCTCATGAAGAACCATCGCCATCTCTGCCAGGACTGTGCGATTCCTGGCCTCCTGAGCCGCCAGAACGCTCCGCTCGTGGCGCTGGAAGGTGATAGCCGCGTTCGGCAGGCCGAAGGGCTTGCGAACATAGCTGTGAGGTGGAGCCTCGCACTGACCAATGCGCGAGGGCCAGACGCGCTCCTGAGATGCGCCTCGGTTGAGCCCTGGAATGTTGACACAGATGCGCAGCTCGTCGTCCTCGCCAGGACAAGGAGCTATGCTAGGTGGTGCGCAGTAGTCGCCGCGCATGGCTCGCGCCTCTTGACGCTCTTCGGTTGCCTTGGTGATGAACTCCTGAGCACCAGGCACTCCATGCCCCGTGCCCTCCTGAGGGAAGCGTGCGGTGAAGCATGCCTCCACGTGGTGCCCGAGCGCCTCCCTCCTGACATTGGCTAAGTCAGAGGCCCTCCAAAAGAGAGCCCACGAGCCCAGCCTGAGGAGGGCGCTGGGCACGCCTTCCTATGTGAGGGAGGGAGGCGCCCCATCCGTGCGCACAGGTCCTTAGGTGGCGCCGCTGGAGACTCCACTCTCCTGAGGCCCTTGGTAGAGCAGCTGCTTCTTCTTCTTGGGGGCAGCCTCAGGAGGGTAGATGGCACCTTCGTTGTGCGGGTCTTCGGCCGCCGCAGCCTGGTAGGCGCGTTTGAGAGAGTACACCGCGTCCTTCTCCTCGCAAGCGACCTTGATGACGCCGCAGCTCCCTGGCATCTTGAGGAGATTGTAACCATGATCAGTCACTGCCATGAACTTGGCCAGGGCCGGATACCCAAGGATGGCATTGTATGAAAGGTGAATGTGGGCGACGTCGAAGTTGATGAGCTCAGTGCGGTAGTTGTCGCGCTTGCTGAAGGTAACAGGGAGGCGAATTTTCCCTATAAGGGTGGTGCAGCCGTCGGTCACTCCTGAGAAGGGCTTGGTTGGCTGCAGCTGATCATATGGCACTTGGAGGCGGTCGAACGTTTCGACAAAAAGGACACTGAGCCCTACACCACCGTCAATGAGGGTCTTGGTGATGAGGACATTGCTGATGATCGGCGAGTAGAGCATCGGGAGGGCACCGACAGTTGCCGCGCACTTGAGCTGGTCGGACGAGCTGAAAGTAATGGTGCACTTGGACAACCCGAGCGGGAACGTGGCTTCGAGCCTAGGGAGGGATGCATTTGTAAGTGCATCTAGTGCCACACCTAGTTGGTTTTGGAGTATTGACGACAAACCTGGTTGAGGGACTAATGTGTTTGTGAGAATTGCAGGATAACACAGGTAGAAGTCCCTCATTGATTCGGTTTTCCTACCAGAGATGACCCCTAAAAATGAATGAAGACATTGAAGTCAAAGGTGGTATGTGAAGACATTCACATTGAAGACTATGAAAAGAGAAGACATCGCATGAAGACTATGGAGCGCGAAGACTTTGTTGTTTCGTCGTTCTTTTTTCTTCTTTGCTGAGTCATAGGAACCACCGTACTGTTAAGTGGGGTCCAAGTGAACCAGTCAGAATGACTGATGTGATGCTTAACTAAATCCTATGTCTTTGAGTGAAGACTATGAGAGCAAATCTTATCCAGAGTTGGATAAGTCAGCTTTGCTTGTAGCCCAAGTAAAGTTTCCGTGTGTGTTTGAAATCTGACCGTTGGAACACGTGTCAGTTCCTTAGTGACCAAGGGTCATTTCGGGCAAATCAGGTCGGGTTGCCTAGTGGCTATAAATAGCCCACCCCATACAACCATAAACGGTTGACTGCTCACAGTTAGTGCATGGCTTTTGTTGTTTGAGAGCAACCCACCTCGAAGCCTTTGAGAGAGAATTCCTTGCGAGGATAAAGCCCTAAACACCAAGAGCCAATGAGTGTTTGGCATCACTTAAGTCTTCCTGTCTGTGTGATCTAAAGACTTATTACACTCGAGGACTGTGAATCCTCCAGCCGGTTAGGCGTCGCATTCTGACCATCCAAGAGTCATTGTGGATCGTCGGTGAACGAAGTCTGTGAAGGTTTGGAAGTCTACTTGAAGACTTACTAGAGTGATTGGGTGAGGACTGGGTGTCCTTAGCTCAAGGGGAATAAGGTGAAGACGAGGTCTTCTGAGTTGAATCTCGGCCTCCCTAACCAGACATACAGTTGTCACAGCAACTGGAACTGGTCCAACAAATCATTGTCTTCAACGAGTCACTGGTTTCATCCTTCTCATCCCTTTACTTACTGTTGGTCCTTGTGAAGTCATTGTATGATTGCTTTATCTTTTGTCTTCACTGAGTGACTGCTGGTTCTGATTGGCTTCACAATATCTTCCTACCTGACCTTTACTGCCTAGCTGCTATTAGTCATTGTGCTTTCACTCCATTGAATACTTGACTATGGTTGCCTAGTGTAGTCTACCTTCCGCTGCATGGTAATAGGTTTATTTCTATCGTTTGTCTTCGAAACTTCCATGTTTGGAAGAATTTCATAAAAATTGCCTATTCACCCCCCCCTAGTCGATCACTAGCACTTTTAATTCGTATCAGAGCAAGGTACTCCCATGTTCTGTGTGATTCAGTTTAACCACCTGGAGTTTTAGCTATGTCGACTGTAGGGATAATCAAAGTCTCCGCTGCGTGCCCAGTCTTCGATGGGACTGAATATCCCTACTGGAAGAATAAGATGCGCATGCATCTTGAAGCCATTGATGTCGACCTATGGTATGTCATCAAGAATGGCGTTCCCAAGGCTGGTGAAGGTGTCACCGCTGCTGATGTCAAGAAGTTCGTTCAACTGGACTCCACTGCCAAGAACATCATCTGTGGTCATCTGACCAAAGGACAGTATGGCCGTGTGAGTGCTTTGGAAACATCTAAGCTAGTCTGGGACTGGCTCTCCAAGGTTAACGAAGGCGTCTCAACCTAGAGAGATCAGAGAATCAGTGTCCTTCGCAACCTCTTCAACCGCTTCAAGAGAAATGACAATGAGAATGTCCAGCTCACGTTTGATCGACTCACTGACATCACAAATGAGCTTCAAGCCCTCGGCGCTACTGATATCACCAAGCATGAAGTCATCAAGACACTCTTGAGATCACTTGACAGCTCGTTTGACACCCTAGCCCTGATGATTGAAGAACGTCCTGACTTCAAGACACTCGATCCGTCTGACATACTTGAGAGGCTTAACACACATGAGTTTCAGTTTTCTGAGAAAAGAGACATCTACGGTCCCAACTATGGGTGAACTCGTGCCTTGAAGGCAAAAGCTGTCTCCTCATCAGAAGAAGAATCTGACAGCAGTTTTGATGATCCTGAAGAAATTGGAAAGGAGCTTGCTATGCTTGTGAAGAATTTCCAAAAATTCACCAAGAAGAAAGGCTTCAGAAAGCCTCACGATCAAGCTCAAGGAATGATGAAGCTTCTGCTCATGACTACAAGAAGAGAACATGCCACAAGTGCAAGAAACCTGGCCACTACATCTCGGAGTGTCCACAGTGGGACAATGAGAACAAGAAGAAAAAGAAGAGCAAGGAGTATGATTCTGACGACAAGAAGAAGAAGAAATACTCAAGGTCTTCTTCCAAGTCCTCCTCATAGTCTTCATCACACAAGAAGAGCTCATCTGGGAAGGCACGTGCGTTTGTTGGCAAGGCAATGGATTCAGAGGATGAGTCCGCTTCTGAGGAGGCGGAGGTGGAGTCTAAGGAGGAGTCCGATTCTAGCGTTGCAAGTCTGGCTACGGCATACGTTGCCAAGTCCATCTTCAACACTGAAGACAATGACTTCATCACCGACACCGATGCAAATGACAAGGACTACTCCGCTCCTACCTACTGCTTCATGGCACGCGGTGCCAAGGTAAACACACGCACTACTCACTATCAAACTTCCAGTGAAGATGACTCTGATTGTGGTTCCAAACCCAGCTACAAAACACTTGCTAAAATTGCAACTGAACAACAGAAAGCTATGGAACATATTCAAAAACTGTTAGACAAAAGCGATGATCTGTTAGATGCTGAAATGACTCGATCTCAGTCCTTAAATGAAGACATAAAAAATCTTCATGTTAAGTATGAGGAACTTGAAAGTCGTCATGAAACGCTCTCAACAACTCACGATAAACTTTCCTATGATTGTCTTCAAAGGAAGCAAGATCTTGAGAAATTGAGAGCGCCTCATGAAGATCTTCAAAAGGAAAACGAGTCACTTCGCGCCAAACAGATCAGTTCCGCTCAGGAAGGATTTGAACCACCATGTCTTAAATGTATTGAGCGTGACAACACTACTTCTGTTGCTGGTTGTTCTACTGCTGCTACTATTGCAATATCTTCAACTGCTGATGTGCCAACTAACCCCTCTGTTGAGGATGCCACTACTATTGTTGATGAGAATGCTAGGTTGAAGACATTGCTTGAAACAGGGATGTTCAAAAGCCTCAAAGGGCATCAGACACTATGTGATGTCCTCAAAAGGCAAATCCTGAACCGAAACCCTAGGAAAGAGGGTGTTGGGTTCGAACGGAAAATGAATGTTGATGGCTCTTACTGGAAACCTGAGCAGTACCCCAAAACCACATGGTTTGCTGCAAAGGGACCTTCAGTGGATCCATCCACCCTATCTGGCTTCACTTGTGCTAATCCCATTGTTATTGATGAATCCTTTGATGCAAACTATAAACTGTCTAATGGTGAAGTGTTTGCCAGGTATATTGGTACTAACTGCAGGAATGGGCCACCTATGAAGAAGGTCTGGGTGCCGAAAAGGTGTTTGGAGAATCTTCCTGTGAATGTCGTCAGGACACCACAAGTGAAGAAGACAAACCCCAAACCACATGCTTCATATGGTCCAAAGGCTTCATACAGACAGAGGACTCACCTGAGTCGCACTAACGCAAATTTTTTGCAGGGAAACCTTACTCAGGCCTATGAATATGAGCGCGTTTCATCAAACCGCCATGTTCATAAGACCAAAAACTATTCTGCCTATTCTTATGAGTACTATTGTTCACCTACAAGACTTTTTGCTAGGGCTCTAAAGCCAAAGTTCTCAGATGCTGCACTTAGACTCATTGCTTCGAAGCCACCCTTGAAGATGTGGGTGGCTAAGAAAGCTTAACTCTCTTTTGCAGGGAAAGGTCTCCAGCCGAAAACCAAAATCGTCTGAAGCTACTGTTGGGGACCTTAAACATCTTGTAGGGCGCAAGATCAAATGCCCAAATGGTCTTGTTATGTATTTTGTTCCTGAGTCGCTTGCTACTTGCCCTATCAGTCCTAACCTCGATCTAAGCTTTCATAATCCACTTGCCCGTCAAATGTTTTTGCTTCACAATTCTCTTCGTGAAGCCTATCCCCCTAACTGCACTGTAGGTTACGACACCAACTGCTTCAGAATGGATTATTGATAGTGGGTGTACTAATCACATGACTGGCAAGCGAAGCCTTCTTATGGACTCAACCTTACGTCCGTCTGACAAAAGTCACATCACATTTGCTGACACTGGTAAAAGTAAGGTATTGGGTCTAGGTAGATTTGCAATCTCAAAGAATCAACACATGGATAAAGTCATGCTTGTTGAATCCCTTGGTTTCAACTTAATGTCTGTCTCAATGCTTTGTGATTTAAACATGATTGTGATGTTTAGAAAATATCGTTGCCTTGTTCTAATGGAATCTGACAAGTCTCTAGTGTTTGAAGGGTATCGAAAATATGATTTGTACGTGGTAGATTTCTCAGCAGGACCACAATTTGCCGTATGTCTTCTAGCAAAAGCTTCAAAATGCTGGCTCTGGCATCGAAGGCTAGGGCATCCTGGCATGAGGAACTTGCACACTCTTGCAAAGAAGAAGCATGTCATAGGCATCGAGGGCGTCAAGTTCAAGAAGGATCACTTATGCGGTGCCTGTGAAGCAGGAAAGATGACGAGGGCCAAGCATCCCTCGAAGACAATCATGACAACGACTCAACCCTTCGAACTGCTCCACATGGACCTTTTCGGTCCCACTAATTACTCAACTCTTACTACTAGTTCTTGTCTCTATGGCTTTGTCATATTTGATGATTATTCAAGATATACTTGGGTGCATATAATCCTCTACAAGACTGAAGTGCAGGATGTCTTCAGACGCTTCGCCAATCGAGCCATGAACAACTATGGCGTCAAGATAAAGCACATCAGAAGTGACAATGGCACTGAATTCAAGAACACTGGGCTAGATATATATCTTGATACTTTGGGCATCACACATGAATTTTCAGCTCCATACACGCCACAGCAGAATGGCGTCGTCGAACGCAAGAACAGAACACTTATTGAGATGGCTCAGACGATGCTTGATAAATAAAAGACTCCAAGAAAATTCTGGCCTGAAGCCATTGATACTGCATGCCATATCATCAACCGTGTTTATCTTCACAAGCTTCTGAACAAGACATCCTATGAGCTCCTTACTGGCAAGAAGCCAAATGTTAGTTACTTCAGAGTATTTGGTGCTAGGTGCTGGATCAAGGATCCACATCACACTTCAAAATTTTCACCAAAAGCACATGAAGGTTTTATGCTTGGATATGGAAAGGATTCGCACTCCTACAGAGTCTTCAACCTCTTTCACCACAAAGTGGTTGAAACTGTGGATGTGTGGTTCGATGAGACTAACGGCTCGCAAAGAGAGCACCTGCCAAATGTGCTAGATGAAGTTCCATCCAGTGAATCAATCAAACTTATGGGAACTGGAGAAATCATACCATCTGAAGCTCAGCCTGAAGAGGAACTTATCATCTCCGCACCTGATCAACCTGAAGACAATGCTCAGCCTGAAGACAATGCTCAGCCTGAAGATAGTCCTTCTAATGATGAAAATGATCAGTAAGAGCAAAATCTTCATCCTGTACATCCTCGTGTGGCAAATGAAGTGCAGATTGAGAGAATAATTGGTAGCATCAATGCACCAGGTCCACTCACTCGTTTAAGGGCAACACAGCTAGCAAATTTCTATGGGCACTTCGCATTTGTCTCAATATCTGAACCCAAGAAAGTTGATGAAGCCTTCATGGAACCTGAATGGATTCAAGCTATGCAAGAAGAGCTTCAACAGTTTGAGCTGAATAATGTATGGGAACTGGTTAAGCGTCCTGATCCTCGCAAGCACAATATAATAGGCACCAAATGGATATATCGCAACAAGAAAGATGAGCATGGTCAAGTTGTCAGAAACAAAGCTCGTCTCGTTGCTCAAGGATACACTCAAGTTGAAGGGATTGACTTCGATGAAACATTTGCTCCTGTGGCTAGGCTTGAAGCCATACGCATACTAATGGCCTATGCAAATCATCATAACATTCTTCAGTATCAAATGGATGTGAAGAGCGCTTTTCTCAATGGCAAGATTGATGAAGAAGTGTATGTTGCACAACCGCCTAGCTTTGAAGATCCAAAACATCCTGACATGGTGTACAAGCTCAACAAGGCACTGTATGGCCTCAAATAAGCCCCTAGGGCTTTGTATGACACACTCAAAGACTTCCTGAAGAGCAAAGGCTTCAAACTTGGTTCCCTCGACCCCACTCTCTTCACGAAGACATATGATGGTGAACTGTTTGTGTGCCAAATATATGTGGATGACATTATCTTCGGCTGCACCAATCAGAAATACACTGACGAGTTTGGATATATGATGCAAGAGCAATATCAGATGTCCATGATAGGTGAGCTGAAGTTCTTCCTTGGTCTTCAAATACACCAGCAACGCAACGGCATCTTTATATCTCAAGAGAAATAACTCAGAGATTGCCTGAAGAAATTTGGAATGCAAGATTGCAAAGGCTTCACGACGCCAATGCCAGCCAAACATCATCTGGGTCCCGACGACAATGGTAAAGAGTTCGATCAAAAGGTATATCGCTCCATGATTGGTTCCTTGCTTTATTTATGTGCATCTAGGCCAGATATCATGCTTAGTGTTTGCATGTGTGCCCGGTTCCAAGCGGCACCAAAGGAATCACATCACTTAGCTGTGAAGCGAATTCTCAGATATTTGGCTCACACCCCAACACTAGGATTATGGTATCCAAAGGGCTCAGAGTTTGATCTAGTTGGATTCTCGGATGCTGATTATGCTGGTGACAAGGTGGATCGCAAGTCTACATCAGGCACATGTCATTTTCTGGGACGATCACTTGTATGTTGCTCTTCAAAGAAGCAGAACTGTGTATCTCTCTCCACTGCTGAATCTGAATACATTGCTGCTGGATCTTGTTGCGCTCAGCTTCTACGGATGAAGCAAACACTCAAAGACTACGGCATTCACCTGAAGCAAGTGCCACTCTACTGCGACAACAAAAGCGCCATCAAGATTGCCAACAACCTAGTTTGGCTCTCAAAGAGAAAGCACATTGAAATTCATCATCACTTTCTCAGAGATCATGTTATGAAGGAAGATATTGATATCATACACGTCAACACTGAAGAGCAATTGGCAGATATCTTCACCAAGCCCTTGGATGAGAAGAGGTTTTGCAAGTTACGGTGTGAGCTAAATATCTTGGAATCCTCAAATGTCCTGTGATTAGGCACACATCCTAACACTTATGCATGTTGATGACTTAGATGTGCAACACACGAAGTAAAGTATATCTTCAATCAATGAAGACTTACATTCTGAGTGTGAATACATTAACATGGAATTTGACTTCGGAGCACCACGATAATTGTGCACCGTGTCTGGGGTCTAATACTTCCTATACGGTGGGTAATGCCACCACCAAATTGTTCTGTTTGAAGTGTTTTACCCATGGCGTTACATTTGCTATGTCTTCACATTTGGTTTGTCTTCAATTTCGACTTGTCTTCATGATTATCTTCACTATGTTGACTTGATTGTCTTCTGATATATACATACTAGTGTTCTGTCCTCTACAGCATTCACTTATAGCTACGTCTTCCTTGTTGAATATTTTGAACTAAGTGAATGTGATTGGACCGTAATCTCTCTATGCTTTCTATCTCAAACTCTATTTGTCCAAATCATATGCATTCTATTGAAACTGTCGAATGTCTTCTCTGCGTCCTTGTCAGCAGAAGATACATAGACAAACATTAAGTCCGTTTTCAATGCTAATTCCTTCACCTGAAACTCGGAGAAGTGGGAACGACCACCCGACAATCAGGCATGCGTGGGAACATGGAACAACCTCCGATATGTTGCATGATAGCCACGTGTCCTTCAGATGTGAATCGCCAGGGGCACCTATGTAATAACACTGTGACGTCCCTATCCCTATAAATACACACCTCACCACAGTCATTATCCATTCTTCCACTCTCGCACAAACCCTAGCGCCACCCCTAGCCCTCGACGACGCCGGCGACGAAGAGCTTAGCTGCCGCGACCTCACCGACGCCGTCTTCACGCCGGCCGCGGACATCGTCTTCTTTGCCGTCGCCGTAGGTGTCCTTCGTCGCCAAGTTAGGGCACAGACGATCGAACTGCTCGGCCTCCTCTCCCACTCCGTCTAGCAGTTCTTCGTGTGGTAAATAAAACTTCCTTTTTACGGCCCCTTTGATCCTATAGATTCATCACTTTCTACCACAAGCAGTTTATGTTCACACAAGTTGGATCTATTTCATACTGCATCTCATAATATGCCTAGTATGTTCACTTATGCTTCACAAAGTAGTTAGATTCCTCACTTGTACTTATTCGAGGATTCGTACAAATCTGGAACCAACTCACTATCTATGAGTGAATGTCTTCGCACTATGAGGTCAATGTCTTCTAAACTGATTTATCTTCAAAATCTTCTGAGAATGCATATGACCTCTTCCCCTTCCCTCGCACCTTAATGCTATCAAAGGTACATGTCCGTGGGAGAATCCCTTGGTTCTCATAGTCTGCATTCATTTGCAGAATTCTTACAACATCATATAAATTCTCCCGAAGCCAGTTCCTGTTTGACTAGCAAGCGGAAGCCTTTGAAACCTTTGAACGTGTTGAAGCCATTCCGTTTGAAGTTCATGGCACCAGAGAAACCTACAAGAAAGGGTGGCAAACAGCATCGTGGCAACACCTCAAGAGATTTGCCTCCTGACCCTCTATGAGTTGTACAAGACAGATCCAGAGGAGGACTACAATCAGCGAAAAACTCGAATCCAATGGATTCGAAGATATTGGGCAGAACAGTGGTTCAAGTACAGGTTCATGACCCAGGAGTATGCTGAGAAGAATGCCATCAAATGACCATGGGGAGACATTCGATACAGAAATCTTCAACCCAAGTCCAGAGCTGAAGCCCTTGAACAAGGCTTCTATCCTTGCATGGTCCGTGGACCGCAGCCTGCAGATGCAGATCCATCTTCATTACTGTGGTGCCGCGATGATAATCTGTTCAAGCGCAACCTTCAGTTTGCCAGGAACTTAGCCAAAGAGAACAAGAAGTCACGAGGCTTAGACTTCAATCCAGGCCCCTCTGCTCCTGGTGCTGATGGCACACGCGAAGCTGAACCCAATCTTGTTGGGCCCTTCTACAACCTGGAAGGTCTCATCACTCATATCATGGTTCAAGGGACAGCCGTGGATGAGCCTGCAGATGACGCTGAATCTGATGAAGCGCCTGCACCGCCGAAGCCAAAGAAACTGAAGAAGCCTAAAGCTTCAAAGCCTGCTCCTGCACCAAAGGTCCTACAGGCAAAGCCTCTGGCCGCTGCACCTCCTGAACACAGTGTGCGGTCTGAAGATTTGTCACGCATCTCCATGCCCTCCAGAGTGAAGATGCCCTTGCAACCCACTAACCAAGAACTGACTGCTGCTGCTATTCTGCGCAATGACGCCATTGATCTGTCCAGCGATGAAGATCTTGCAGATGACGCTCTTGAGCAACTGATTAAGAGCAAGGAAGAAGCAGAAATCTTCAATGGTTTGCCTCTCTTTGACGTGGCAATCACCCACAACTTCATTGATGAGTGGTTTGAAACCCACAATCTCAGCTTTGATGATCTGCAACTTCCAATTGGCCTCAGCGTCTCTTTCACTGGCGCCATTGCTTCTGAGCTAGCTCTAGCTCAGCGCATCGTTGAACTGAAGGAAAAGATCAACTATGAGAAAGCTCAGTTCAAGCAGCACCTGGCAAAACTCAGCATGCAAGATGTCAAGAACTTCAAGATTATGCTGCACGAGCTCAAGGAAGCCTTTCTCAAGAAACGCGAAGAAGCTAAAGGTTCTCGTGAGCGCATGAAGAATCTGGCTGACAAGTGCGTGCAAGCCTACAATGAAGCTAAAAAGCACAAGGCTCTTGGGCATCCTGGCATCGATCCCAGGATGGCTGCAAAGAAGAAGAAGAAGCCAGCTGTGGCCGAACCCGAAGCAACAAGGCATGAAGCACATCCCATTGTCTTCCCCGCCAGTATGACAGGCTCGATGCCTAAGGTCCCCACAGTGGCTTCAGAATTAAAGAAGACAAGGGCTGCCGAGGCAGAAGCCAGAAAGAGGAAACATCCTGAAGCTTCCGATGTTGCTCCCTCCAAGAAGAAGCACAAAACCAAGAAAGATCGGGCTGCTCCCACAGAGCCCCTTATTGTTGAGCCCATCTCGGTTGCTCGTCCTGCCTCTTCGCATCAAGAACGACGGATGGTAATTCATGATCCTGCTTCCATAGAGGATCCTGAAGCTGAAGACATTCCAGCAGTTGACCCCACCGCTGCTGAAGACATTGGTCACCATGACAATGTTGAAGACGATGAATTCCTTCCTCAGATCAAGCACCAATTGGTATCATCGCCTGTGCTTACGCACAGCGAACTCATCAGCATTGGTCGTCCTCTGACGCCAACTGCTCAGGATGCATCGTGGGCTGATCACCCATAGAGACAAGACACTCCAAGCTCTCCCCAACCGCAAGCTACCCCATCAGTGCAAGATACTGATGACTTTGAGGCCCAGCACACTCCATCTCCACAAGCGTCGCCCGCATTACGCAAGCTTCGCAAAGGACCAAGGCCCCAAGTCACTCCCACAATGCACATGTCTGAACCCGAAGCCAAAATGGCTGAAGACATTCCGGCTGCATCAGCCGATGAAGAAGAAGCCCCAAGAGATACAAGAGTTGCTACACCCCTGTCTCACAAAGATGTTGTTCTCGAGGAGAACGTGACCGACCCTCCAGCTTCTGAAGTGGAGGTTAAAAACCCTGAGGCGGCCACCAATATCGCCGCTGACGCCAATGATGTTGTCATGGCTGAAGCCAGTATGGCGCCAGAAGCCAATGTGGCACCAGAAGTCAATACAGCACCTGAAGTCCAAGCGCCTGAAGCACATGTGGCCCCTAAAGCCCATGAATACAATGCCAATGCCCCGGTTCACCCTCCAAGACCTCACACAATGGAGCTGGCATTTGATCGTGGTCAGCTAGTTATGGTTCGCTGGCCCATTTTGACTCCTCCGCCTGCTGCTGGTCCACAATTCGAGTACCACGTCGAGCACAGGCCTCAGGTTCAAAAGCCCAAGCCAAGACTTCCACGATTCCCAGGCACTGCCACTTCACCTGGGGTCTTCGATGCAAATGGCTTCGTGGCACATAATACCTTCTTCAACAGCTCCAAGAACCCCTATACAAGACTGCACATTTCCTCGGATTGGTTTTGGAGCTATCAGCGGTGCATCTACTATTCCTGTGTCCTATACAATCAAGGGCGCATATTTCCACATATGTGCCTCGACTCTGAAGCTATAGCTGGACTGCCCTGCCTTGAAGAAGCATTGGATTGTTTCAGAGATGCTGGTCTGTTGCAATTTGTCACTGACAAGGAGCACTGGAACAAAGAATTGCTGCTTCAATTCTATGCCACTGTTCATATTCGAGGCTACAACAGGGATCCGAAGACTTGGGTCCTTGAGTGGATGACAGGCAATATCCATCATGAAGCTAAAGCTATTGATATCATTGAGCTCACAGGCCTGCACACTCCTGGTGAATACTATGAACTAGGTTGTCAACAACATCAAAATGCCTTGGAAAGCATCTTTCAGAAGCCAGAACCCAACATGAGTCAAATGTTGAGCATGATGAAGCCTCTGCCTCATGATGCTGAATACCCATCTGAGTTTTTTGTTGAAGACCTAGAGTACGTGCCTCGGACCATTTACCACATCATCAGGAAGACTCTATGGCCTGTCAAAGGACACTCATCTGCAGCGAAGCTTGAAGGAGCAATGAAGACTTTGGTTTTCTATATCTTCAATGGCATCAGCTTCAATGCTCAAGACTTTTTCATTAGGCAGTTGGCTGCGTCTGGCTCTGACATCTTAGGGTTGAAATTCTATGCTCCATGGGTCATGCGTCTGATCAAGTGTCACTCAGCCTTCAACTATCAGCCGTCTGCGTGCAATCATCTTATATTCTTGCCCGAGGTTGATCTGTTAGTTGAAGCCATTTACCCAGAGCCTCCTAAGGATCCCATTTATCTTCACAATGCTGATCACCAAAGCTTCACCCAGCCCATTGAAGGAATTCCAGCAGTGTCTCGTGTTTATCCCCTTGCTGGAAACACACGTGCCCCTCGTGCTCAAACTGATGCCACTGGTAGCACCATTGCGCAAAGGCCTCGACGACGATCTCGTGTCCTAAATGACCGAGAGCTTCTAGTCGCGCTGCATCAGAAACAGGACAAACATCACGACTGGCTTAAGCGTCAGATGCAAAGCCTCTTGGTGGATGTCAACCGCATTCGCAATCTTGCCACCAAGAATGGCATTGTCACTCATGAAACCTGTCGGAGGTCGTGGAAGAGTTTGACCCTACTCGGTGCTGAAGCTGATCTACATGAAGATGGCTTCACCGAACGCTTCAAGTTTGACTCAACTCCTCCCAGAAATGCTCACTTGCGTCGGACTCCCTCACTTGAAGACTCTGAATACTCGTCCTCGGCTACGACCGTAAATGCCAGAGTCATCGATGACCAAGATGATGCAACTTCACCTCCTCTAACTTCAGCGCGTGTCGATACTGCACCAAGTTACTCTACACCATCGAATCTCCACGACGACCCTGCTGCCTCGCCTGCACCTCATGGGAACGAGTAGGCGCTCTATGTCTTCAAACCTTTTTGGTCCTCACTGACAAAAGGGGGAGAAGCATATGAGTTGATAGTCTTCAAGCGGGTCCATATGGGTGGTTAATTTGCTTTCTGCTACTTTTGCCAAGTGCTTACAACTCTCGTTTTCGATACATTTGGTGCTTTGAGTTGTAACACTTAAACTCGATGGTCGTCTACTACTTATTTGCTATTCCATGATGCGATGATAAATTCCGCATGTGGGATGATAAATTCCGCACTTAGATCATTTTGCAGACGTCCATTTTTCATTATGCGTGTCATTATCTTCGTTACATCATATCTTGCATAATGACTTGTCATCTTTAGTTGAAGAGGATCTCCACAAGTACAACCTGCCATGTGCATTTGCATTCCAAAAGCAAATTACTTATATGCACATCTTCAGGGGGAGCCCTTGCAACTTATGAAGACAATACCCTATCCTTTACAATTTCACATATTTTATTCCTCGTTGAAAACTTCAACCAGTTTGTCATCAATCACCAAAAAGGGGGAGATTGTAAGTGCATCTAGTGCCACCCCGAGTTGGTTTTGGAGTATTGACGACAAACCTGGTTGAGGGACTAATGTGTTTGTGAGAATAGCAGGATAACACAGGTAGAAGTCCCTCATTGAGTCGGTTTTCCTACCAGAGATGACCCCTAAAAATGAATGAAGACATTGAAGTCAATGGTGGTATGTGAAGACATTCACATTGAAGACTATGAAAATAGAAGACATCGCATGAAGACTATGGAGCGCGAAGACTTTGTTGTTTCGTCGTTCTTTTTTCTTCTTTGTTGAGTCATAGGAACCACCGTACTATTACGTGGGTTCCAAGTGAACCAGTCAGAATGAATGAAGTGATGCTTAACCAAATCATATGTCTTTGAGTGAAGACTATGAGAGCAAATCTTGTCCAGAGTTGGATAAGTCAGCTTTGCTTGTAGCTCAAGTAAAGTTGCCGTGTGTGTTTGAAATCTGACCGTTGGAACACGTGTCAGTTCCTTAGTGACCAAGGGTCATTTTGGACAAATCAAGTCGGGTTGCCTAGTGGCTATAAATAGCCCACCCTCTACAACCATAAACGGTTGGCTGCTCAGAGTTAGTGCACGGCTTTTGTTGTTTGAGAGCAACGCACCTCGAAGCCTTTGAGAGAGAATTCCTTGCGAGGATAAAGCCCTAAAAACCCAGAGCCAAAGAGTGTTAGGCATCACTTAAGTCTTCCTGTCTGTGTGATCTGAAGACTTATTACACTTGAGGACTGTGAATCCTCCAGCCGGTTAGGCGTCGCGTTCTGAGCATCCAAGAGTCATTGTGGATCGCCAGTGAACGAAGTATGTGAAGGTTTGGAAGTCTACCTTGAAGACTTACTAGAGTGATTGGGCGAGGACTGGGTGTCCTTAGCTCATGGGGAATAAGGTGAAGACAAGGTCTTCTGAGTTGAATCTCAACCTCCCTAACCAGACGTACAGTTGTCACAATAACTGGAACTGGTCCAACAAATCATTGTCTTCAGTGAGTCACTGGTTTCATCCTTCCCTTCCCTTTACTTACTATTGGTCCTTGTGAAGTCATTGTATGATTGCTTTATCTTTTGTCTTCACTGAGTGACTGCTTGTTCTGATTGGCTTCACAATATCTTCCTACCTGATCTTTACTGCCTAGCTGCTATTGGTCATTGTGCTTTCACTCCATTGAATACTTGACTATGGTTGCCTAGTGTAGTCTACCTTCCGCTGCATGGTAATAGGTTTATTTCTATCGTTTGTCTTCGAAACTTCCATGTTTTGAAGACTTTCATAAAAATCGCCTATTCACCCCCCCTCTAGTCGATCACTAGCACTTTCAGCATTCACCTCACGAGGAAACTGCTTGAAGATGCGTTGGGAAGCTGGGGCCTGAGCGCCCCCCAAGATGCAGGTGATGGCGCGTGGTTCCTGGAAGCCCCCAGCTCCCTAGTACTGGTGATGGTCTTCATTCCTCCTTGGTGGTGGTGGCAGCAGAGGGAGCCCAGCCTTGCCCTGAGGACCGTCCTCACGAGGCTGCTCCCTCCAAGCGCCCACACGAGGCTGGTCCTGGCAGCGTTCCTCGCGAAGCCGGTCGCGCCACTCCTGGCGGAGGCCCCGGTCGTCCCATCAGTTGGGGAATGCAGTATTTCAAAAAAATTCCTATGATCATGCAAGATCTATTTAGGGATGCATAGCAACGAGAGAGGAGAGTATGTATACGTACCCTCGTAGACCAAAAGCAGAAGCGTTAAGAAACGTGGTTGACGTAGTCGAACGTCTTCGCGATCCAACCGATCAAGTACCGAACGCACGGCACCTCCATGATCTGCACACATTCAGCTCGGTGACATCCCTCGTACTTTTGATCTAGTTGAGGCTGAGGGAGAGTTTCGTCAGCACGGCGGTGTGTTGACGGTGATGATGAAGTTACCGGCGCAGGGCTTCGCCTAAGCACTATGACAATATGACCGAGGTGTGTGAGGGAGTCCTGGATTAGTGGGTCTCCGGAGAGCCGGACTATATCCTTTGGCCGGACTGTTGGACTATGAAGATACAAGATTGAAGACTTTGTCCTGTGTCCAGATGGGACTCTACTTGGTGTGGAAGGCAAGCTAGACAATACAGATATGTATATCTCCTTCTTTGTAACCGCCCTTGTGTAACCCTAGCCCCCTCCGGTGTCTATATAAACCAGAGGGTTTAGTCCGTAGGACAACATACAATCATACCATAGGCTAGCTTCTAGGGTTTAGCCTATTTGATCTCGTGGTAGATCAACTCTTGTAATACTCATATCATCAAGACCAATCAAGCAGGACATAGGGTATTACCTCCATCAAGAGGGCCCGAACCTGGGTAAACATCGTGTCCCCTGCCTCCTGTTACCATCCGCCTTAAACGCATAGTTCGGGACCCCCTACCCGAGATCCGCCGGTTTTGACACCGACATTGGTGCTTTCATTGAGAGTTCCATTGCGTCGTCACCATAAGGCTTGATGGCTCCTTCGATCATCGCTAGCGATGCGGTTTAGGGTGAGGCTTTTCTCCCCGAACAGATCTTCATATTCGGCGGCTTCGCACTATGGGCCAATTCTCTTGGCCATCTGGAGCAGTTCGAAAGCTATGTCCCTGGCCTTCAGGTCAGATTTGGAAACTTGAACTACACGGCCAACAACCACGGAAACTTGATCTTCGACGGATTCGAGCCCATGCCGGACGCGCCGCACAGTCGCGACGAGCAAGACTCAAGTCTGATGCCGGACAGTGTTCGGGAGATCCCATCTGCAGCTACTCTGGCTGTTAATCCGGAGCAAATCACACCATCCAAGAGCGGAGGGATAGACCCCGCCATGGAGGCCGCACTCTCAGCGGCGATAGAGCCAGATACTGACTTCACCCCTTTCGAGAGCCGCGTCGCCGAACCACGGGATTTATCCCCGGCCACGGACTCCGAGCCGCTCACATCCGTGCCCGTCGAATCCGAATGGGCGCCGATCATGGAGTTCACCTGCATGGATATCTTTCAGCACTCACCTTTCAAAGATCTGTTAAATTCATTAAAGTCTCTCTCCCTGACAGGAGAACCTTGGCCGAACTATGTCCGGCTAGAATGGGATGCGGACGACGCAGAAATTCGCTGCCCACCCACCATCCACTTAGTAGCCACTGTCGACGACTTAACCGACATGCTCGACTTCAACCCCGAAGACATTGATGGTATGGACAACGATGCAGGAGACGAACCGGAACCACCGCCCACAGGGCGCTGGACCGCTACTTCATCACATGACGTATACATGGTGGATGCACCCAGAGAGGGCAATGGCGAAGAGACAGCGGAGGATGCACCCTCCAAGCAACCGAAGCGCCGACATCAGCGGCGCCGCTCTAAGTACCGCCATCGCAAGAACAAAGATAACAGTGCAAGAGGAAATAATAGTCCACGCGACTCCGGAAGAAACAACAACTGCACCACCCCGGTGGCAGAACATGATCAAGATGCAAACTGCAAACATAGTACGGATCCGACGTCCGAACACGATGATGCCAAAGATAAGCCTCATCAATCCCCGTCTAGGGAAGAAAATAGTCCGGATGAAGATGCATGCATCATCCCGGAAACACACTTGGAGCAAGAGAACCTCCGCAGAAGGCTTATTGCCACAGCGAGGAGCCTGAAGAAACAGAAGCAAAGGCTAAAGGTCGCACAAGATATTCTCAACAACAAGTGGAACAAAGTAACAAAGTATGGTGGAAGTTACCATAAAAATAGCTATCCAAAGCGCAAGCTATTACCGGAATTCGACGATGAGGCCTTAGAGCCCATACAGCTGAAAAATGATACGGCCAACCGACCGGATCCACCACCATGTGAACGTGATAGAGCGGCTAACAATGTCGCGCATAAGTCAACACACGATCTACGTGAGAACTTGCGTCAAAAATACGGCGCAACCAGACCTATCTATGGATCTAGGAAGCACGCTACAGTACACAACCAACGCCGAATACTACAACCGTTCGAACACCATGGCGCATCCCAATACAGGGGTGCCGCACACCCCTTATGTTTCACTGATGAGGTGCTGGATCACGAATTCCCGGAGGGATTCAAACCGGTGAACATAGAGGTGTACGACGGAACAACAGACCCTGGAGTCTGGATAGAGGACTTCATCCTCCATATTCATATGGCTCGTGGAGACGATCTCCATGCCATTAAATACTTCCCCCTCAAGCTTAAAGGGCCAGCTCGGCATTAGCTGAAAAGCCTCCCCGAAAACTCAATTGGAAGTTGGGAGGAGCTCGAGGACGCTTTTCAGGCCAATTTTCAAGGGACTTATGTCCGACCTCCGGATGCAGACGATTTAAGTCATATAATCCAACAGTCCGGAGAGTCCGTCCGAAAGCTTAGGAATAGGTTCCTCACCAAGAAGAACCAAATCATCGACTGTCCGGACGCCAAAGTCTTAGCAGCTTTTAAACACAGCATCCGAGATGAATGGCTAGCCAGACACCTCGGTCAAGAAAAACCGAGAACAATGGCAGCCCTAACAAGCCTCATGTCCCGCTTTTGCGCGGGCGAGGACAATTGGTTGGCCCGTAGCAGCACCAGCGACCCAAGCACATCCGAAGTCAGGGATGGCAATGGTAAACCACGACGCAACAAAAACAAGCGTCGAAATAAAGAAGGTAGCCCAAGTAACACGGCAGTAAACGCCAGATTTAGGGGCTCCCGACCAGGTTAGCGGAAAAAGCCATTCAAAGGCAGCAAAGAAGGACAATCTGGCCTAAACAAAATTCTTGACAAACTCTGTTAGATTCATGGCACCCCACACAAACCTGCAAATCATACCCATCGAGAATGATGGGTCTTCAAGCAGGCTGGTAAGCTAAATGCCGAACACAAAGGGGAAGAGACACCAAGAGAAGACGAGGATGAACCTCGCCGGCAAAATGCCAGAGGACAAAAAAAGTTCCCACCAGAGTTTAAAACAGTAAACATGATCCATGTGACAAAGAGGAGAAGCAATCATGCACTCCGATGCACACGCGCCATAGAGCCCGTCACCCCTAGGTTCAACCCCTGGTTGGCCTGCCCGATCACTTTTGATCGTAGGGATCATGTTACAAATATCGGATGCGAAGGACTGACGGCCTTCGTGTTAGACCCAATAATAAATGGGTACCATTTCACACGGGTCCTCATGGACGGCGGCAGTGATCTAAATCTGATATATCAGGACACAGTCCGCAAAATGGGGATAGACCCGACACAAATAAGCCACAGAAATACTACCTTCAAGGGAGTAATACCAGGCCAAGAGGCCCGCTGTACGGGCTCTCTACTACTAGAGGTGGTATTCGGTTCTCCCGATAGCTTCCGAAGCGAAACGTTAACTTTTCACATCGCTCCATTCCGAAGTGATTATCAAGCACTACTCGGAAGGGCGGCTTTCGCTCATTTTAACGCAATACCGCATTATGCTTTTCTCATGCTCAAGATGTCCGGTCCACGTGGCATCATCACAGTTAGCGGAAATACCAAACGTTTTTTACGTACGGAAGAGGACGCGGCGGCTCTAACAGCCGCAAACTAGACGGCCTCACCAACAAGAAAAATGGCAGGTCATCAAACCCACGGACACGGTTAGACGAATCCGGCGTTCCATCATATATACATGAGATTGGTTTTCGAACCCTCATAAAACGATACCAGGGGCTTCCCGCATGTAATCAGGGCCAGCCCGGCTCAACTAGGCTTCTCTTGAATTTTGATAGTTCATTGACAATAACCAATTCTTCTTTTTGGCACGGCAACTTTCACCTAAGTCCTTTCCTTTTGCAGATGACAAACGTGCTACACCCGTCCAGGACACGGCACAACGGAGATACAGGCGCAGACGTGCAGCAGGGACCCGCCCAAAGGTTTCTTTTTAGATTAAGACCCTGTGTAAACCTTTTTTACTGTATCTTGTTGCTCACATCCTCTGGATACTCCACACAACCGAGAAGGATTCTGGCGTTATTGGCATGTGGACATGCCAAAATTTTGCACGTACCTGGACATATGGGGTTTCTTATTAAGGGCATTATTTAGCCCGGTATATGTTATAAAGACCGAACACCTTAGGGAGTGTTCGGCGTCGCGAGTTTGGCCCTATATGCATCAGCTCCGAATCATGTCTTTGGTCAAATGTTGGGTTTGCCCGGCTCCCACAT
Organism: Triticum urartu; assembly: GCF_003073215.2. Classification (NCBI taxonomy): domain Eukaryota; kingdom Viridiplantae; phylum Streptophyta; class Magnoliopsida; order Poales; family Poaceae; genus Triticum; species Triticum urartu. Next base: position 235,205,073 of record NC_053026.1, read on the forward strand.
TTTGGTACCTTACGTTCCGTTATATCGGCTAAGGTAGCACTGGGAGAACTACTGCGATTGTGCCCTGGTTCATTCGGGTGAGCACCTCAGTAGAGAAAGCCAAAAACTGACTGGCATGATATAGCAAGAGACTGGTCAACCACTCGATGACTCATCGGAATCTTCGGGATTCCTCCACATTAACGCAGGGCCGTTTCCCGGTCATGTACATACGTGACCCGTATTTGAACGAGCGCAGAAGTACCATGGGCTATATAGTAGCCCCACTGTCAAACTCCTATGGCTAAGTGAAAGTGTTAAAACAATATAGTCTGATTGCCTCGTTCACTGCGCTATCACCTCCTTAACGGACCAAGACATTGGATCAAGTGTGGATATGCATCTTTTGCGAACACCCCCGCATTATATGCGTGGGGGCGGAAGGCGACGACTGCAAACTTTCAGGTTATACACATATATACATAAACGGCCGCACAGGAGGCATCATAGTACTTTCGGGCAAAAGTATAAATACAGCCTTGATAATTCAATAAAACATTGTTTTTACAATAGGAATACATGTCACTTGAACATAACATTCTTCGAGCACTGAGCTTCTATTGAACGAGCGCCTTCAAGAACTTCTTCAAAGTAGTGCTCGACAGCCACTCGGCCTACGGCCAAACCCTGTGTCGCAACAGTGGTGGCCTCCATCTCCGCCCAGTATGTCTTGACACGGGCAAAGGCCATCCGCGCACCTTCTATGCATGTCGATCTCTTTACAGCATCGATGCGTGGCACAGCACCAAGGAATTGTTGCACTAAGCTAAAGTAGATATTCGGCCTTGGCCCTCCCGGCCACAGGTGATCCACAACGAACCTCATGGCAAGTCCGGACAATCTATGGAGCTCGGCCCACTCGGCCAATAGCTCATTCAACAGCAGCAGACGGACTGGAGCGTGAAACTATGACCAGAACAGCTTTTCCACTTCGGGACCTTTCTGATCCTTTAAGTACTCGGCCGCACTAGCAGCACTTGCAGCCAAATCCATGTATGTGTCTGCAGAACTCCATAGCCGGTATAGAGGAGCATACTTCGGATCTCCGAACTTAGCTCGCAACAAGAAGGGCTTCCCAGACACTATATCTGCAACTTGATTCAGCTCCTCCTTCGTTGCTCTAATTTTGGTGCGGGCTTCCTTGGCAGCCACCCGGGCCTTCTCCAGGTCCGTCGCCTTCGACCGGTTTTCTTCTTCAAGAAGCTGGTAACGGTCAGCGGCATCTTTTAACTCTACATCCATCTTGGCTATTTTTTCCTTGCTCTCACAATGCGCGGCCTGTTCGGCCCTTAACTCTTCGGCCGCCTTTAAAGCGGTCGCATTGCAACTCCTTGCTTGCTCCTTGGCTCGGGCAAGCTCCGCCCGAAGGTTCTCCATGATGGTAGCTCCATCTGCAGTCACAACATATTAAAGATACTAGCATCATGCTACTCTTATTATGTGACGATCACCAGAAAAATCACTCACCCTGTGCCTCGTCAAGCCGCTTGTTGACAAGCACGATGTCGGCATCTGCCGCATGAAGTTGCCGCTTTAGCTCGGCAAACCCATCAGTCCGGCTAGCCACCGGAGCTTCAGCCACCTGCACATAAAGGCGGTCTAGTTATTACCTGGTACTATGATCCTCTATTTGCCGCCATTTTCGATGACAACCAGAGTCTCAGGGGCTACCATCTGCATAGGGGATATCTAACGTATGCGGTACTGTTAAAAACATACATTATTTCACGTACCTCGAAGCCTTTCAGCAGACTCATAAATGCTTCATGCAAACCCCTTTTAGCGGATGAAATCCTTTCAATTACCGTGCCCATTAGCGTATGATGCGCTTCCAAGACGGCAACTTGCCCCAGAAGATCCTTCAGTGTGTCCGACCACACACTGTACGAACCCTTGCTGTCGCTCTCCTTAGGATCCGGATACTGACATCCGGAGATACCCTTTGCGACGACACTTCAAGGTCTCCCGCTTCTTGAGCCGTGGTGTCCAGGGGAGGCGTTTCGCTCTCCATCATCTCCGGAAGAAGATCCCCCGAAAATGAACTCTGTCGAGAAGGGCTGCCATCCGGACTACAATTTATAAGCATCGGTTATTGTCTTCGGAAGTAAGGTAGGATGTTTTCACTATTAAGTACTTTTCGATTACTTACAGCTCGGTAGAGGGCTGATCCCCGCGGGCACATTGTGCGGCAAGAATACCCTCCGAGGCAGGACCCTCCGATGAAGATTTCTTCTCCCGTTTGGATACCTTGGTTTCCAGATATTCATAGGTAGTCCTCTTCCTTCCCCGGGGAGAGAGAATGTCAGATTCTTCCCTTTGATCGTCCTCCCTCGTGGAGGTGCTACCCCATTTACATATAAAGTTTGTTAAAAACCGAGTTATGGTTATTTAGTTATGAAATAAAGCATTTTAGCATGGCATTAGGAAAAATAATGCAAACATCATTTTAAACATTTTAACATGGCAAGAAAGTTGGATATTATTAAACTAGACAAGATTCTAGACATATTACATATAGAGATCATTTTAATCCGGTGCACGGTTAATTAGTTATTAAATGCATGAACTTGAAGGGCTTTTCTATAACATAGCCAAACAACGGTTTGCTAGGACAAGGTGGGTTAGAGGCTTGGTTCAACAATATGGGAGGCATGATAAGCAAGTGGTAGGTATCGCAGCATAGGCATAGCAAAAGAGCGAGCAACTAGCAAGCAAAGATAGAAGTGATTTCGAGGGTATGGTCATCTTGCCTGAAATCCCGCAAGGAAGAAGAATGAGTCCATGAAGAAGACAAACGGACGTAGACGAACGGGTCCTCACAAACGCGACGTTATCGGAACCAACCCGAAGAAGCAACACCGGAAATAAGCACACAACATAGTAAACAACCAATACATGAACATGGGATGATGCACAACCAAGTATGATGCATGTCCGGTTTAATGAAGCATGGCATGGCAAAGTGCACAAACAAAACTACAAGTTAAATGGAGCCCAATATGCATCGGGATGCATATTGGCGGAACACCACATCAATTATTTAGTTCTCTCTTGGTTATGTACCCAACAAGATTAAATGTTGTTAGCATGGCAAGAGAGTGAAGCAAAGCAAAACTACCTATCTAGTAAAGTTTAAATGAGGCCGGAAACAACGAACAACAATTCCGGAAACTCCTCATGAGCATATTTTGGTTATGGTACTGTTCTGCCCCTAAATCAAATTTTATAGTTGTTAAACATGCAAAGAGATGCCACCATGTTAAACTAGGCAAAATTCTACCCCATTTACATATAAAGTTTGTTAAAAACCGAGTTACGGTTATTTAGTTATGAAATAAAGCATTTAGCATGGCATTAGGCAAAATAATGCAAACATCATTTTAAACATTTTAACATGGCAAGAAAGTTGGATATTATTAAACTAGACAAGATTCTAGACATATTACATATAGAGATCATTTTAATCCGGAGCACGGTTAATTAGTTATTAAATGCATGAACTTGAAGGGCTTTTCTGTAAAACTGCATTCTCTGGAATAACAGCTAAATTCCCAGATCTGAAAAAAAACACAGCAGGCTGAAACTGGGCGGACTGGGCGCTCACCATGGGCCAAGCCCAGTTAGTGAGGGAGGTTGGCGGCGGCCTCACGGGCAGGCCGGCTTAGGCGCGCAGCTGGCCTCACCATGGGCCTCGGCCCAGTACTGTGGAGAGGTGCCAGGAGGCCTTCTGGTGCGGCTGCTGGGCCGGCTCGCAGGTTGCGGCCCAGGCGATGGTCAAAGGGAGCGAGACAGCGGTGCGCTGGGCTTGCTCCTAGTCGTCTCCTCGCACGGGCACTCGAAGCAGGAAGCGGCGGCGGGGCACGACAGCGGCCACGACGGGTCTTGGCAGAGGGGTCTTGGGGCTCCGGCAGTGCCGGAAATGGCGAAGATGGGCGGATCCAGGAAACGGCGGTGTGGACGAAGCTTAGGGGCGGCTCGACGAGCGTCCATGGCGTGGGACTTGGAGAGCTTGGATGCTGGGCTCCGGTGACGCGGAGAAAGGCAAGGGAGGCCGGAGGCTGGCCGGGGATGGGTGGATCCGGTGGGTCGGTGCCAGGTCAGGGCAAACGGCAGCGCGGAAGGAGGACCTCTTGGGCGGAGCTGCTTGTGTTTCCCCATGGCGGCTCCTGCGAGGAAAACAGCAAGTGGAAGCGAGATGTGAGAGGAGAAGTATGGGACAGGGAAAGAAAAGGGAATGGAGAGGGAGAGATGGCGCGACGGAGGGTGGAGGCGCACGGGATGCAGTGGAGATCGAGCAAGAGTGGCTGGTGGCGGCATGTTCGAGCGGGGGAGGAGCTCGGGTTGGTCTGGTGTTGAAAACGAGAGGGATTTGGGAGGGGGTGGATTTGGATCGGGAGGAGATCCCGAGGAGGAGGAGATAGTGGGCTGGCCGTGGCGGAGGATGGGACAAGATCCCTAATTTCTGGGGTTGGACAATATATATATATACACCAGGTGGATTAGGTTAGGGGCTACCTCATCCCTACGACTGTAATCGGACGGTCGCGAATAAAATAGTTAGGGAGTCCAAATAAGAAAACGGTGATGTTTTGTAGATGTTTGGGGATGATCCGGACACAACGATGACGACCGCTCGGGTCGGGTTCGGGGGGAGTTACGGACGCGCGCGCGAGGAGGGTCGCGGGATGACGAGAGAGGTTAGGTAGGGCCTGGCGGTGAGAAGTGGACTGTGTAGACGGACTAGAGAGGAAAGAGAGGGAAAACCCGGCAACTGTTTTCGGAGACCGAAAACGTCCGACGTTAGACCGGCTACTATTGCCGCTATATTTATCCGTTGGGGCGTCAAACGGACTCCGAATGCGATGAAACTTGGCAGGCGGTCTACTGACAGCAAAACAACATTGCATGCCAAGTTTCAACCCATTCCGAGAACATTTTCCGGCCACTTATAAAATACTATTTCGGACATGCCGCGGGCGCGTGCAAGTGTGGTTGGACTCAGAACGGACAACGGAGAGAACTCGGAGAACCCGGACGAATGCTAGTTTTAAAACATGATGATGCAATGCACATGATGACATGATAAGATGCAACACCCAAGCAAATGACAAGGCAACAACATCGAATAACTGGCGGACACCTGGCACATCGGTCTCGGGGCGTTACACAATGCCCTTAATGAGAAATCCCATGTGTCCAGGTACGTGCAAAATTCTGGCATGGCCACATGCCAATAACGCCATCATCCTTCTCGGTTGTGTGGAGTTATCCGAAGGATGTGAGCAACAAGAGACAGTAAAAAAGGTTTACGCAGGGTCTTAATCTAAAAAGAAACCTTTGGGCGGGTCCCTGCTGCACGTCTGCGCCTATATCTCCGTTGTGCCGTGTCCTGGACGGGTGTAGCACAATTGTCATCTGCAAAAGGAAAGAACTTAAGTGAAAGTTGCCGTGCCAAAAAGAAGAATTGGTTATGGTCAATGAACTATCAAAATTCAAGAGAAGCCTAGTTGATCCGTGCTGGCCCTGATTACATGCGTGAAGCCCATGGTATCATTTTATGAGGGTTCGAAAACAAATCCCATGTATATATGATGGAACCGTGTCCGTGGTCTTGACGACCTGCCATTTTTTCTGGTTGGTGAGGTCGTCTAGTTAGCGGCTGTTAGAGTCGCCGCGTCCTCTTCCGTATGTAAAAAATGTTCGGTATTTCCACTAACTGTGATGATGCCACGTGGACCAGGCATCTTGAGCTTGAGAGAAGCATAATGTGGTATTGCGTTAAAATGAGCGAAAGCCGCTCTTCCGAGTAGTGCTTTATAATCACTTCGGAATGGAGCGATGTGAAAAGTTAACGTTTCTCTTCGGAAGTTATCTGGAGAACCAAATACCACCTCTAGTGGTAGAGAGCCCGTACAACGGGCCACTTGGCCTGGTATTACTCCCTTGAAGGTAGTATTACTGTGGCTTATTTGTGTCAGGTCTATCCCCATTTTGCGGACCGTGTCCTGATATATCAGATTGAGATCACTGTCGCCGTCCATGAGGACTCTTGTGAAATGGTACCCATTTATTATTGGGTCTAACACCAAGGCCGTCAGTCCTTCGCGCCGGACATTTGTATCATGATCCCTACAATCAAAAGTGATCAGGCAGGCCAACCAGGGGTTGAACCTAGGGGTGACGGGCTCTATGGCGCGTGTGCATCGGAGTGCATTATTGCTTCTCCTCTTTGTCACATGGATCACATTTACTGTTTTAACCTCTGGTGGGAACTTTTTCTGTCCTCCGGCGTTTTGCTGGCAAGGTTCATCCTCGTCTTCGCTTGGTGTCTCTTCCCCTTTGTGTTCGGCGTTTAGCTTACCGGCCTGCTTGAAGACCCAGCATTCTCTCTGGGTATGATTTGTAGGTTTGTCTGGGTGCCGTGAATCTGACAGAGTTTGTCAAGAATTTTGTTTAGGCCAAATTGTCCTTCTCTGCTGCATTTGAAAGGCTTTTTCCGCTAAACTGGTCGGGAGCCCCTGAATCCGGCGTTTACTGCCGTGTTATCTGGGCTACCTTCTTTATTTCGACCCTTGTTTTTGTTGCGTCGTTGTTTACCATTGCCATCCCTGACTTCGGATGTGCTTGGGTCACAGGTGCTGCTACGGGCCAACCAGCTATCCTCGCCCATGCAAAAGTGGGTCATGAGGCTTGTTAGGGCTGCCATTGTTCTCGGTTTTTCTTGACCGAGGTGTCTGGCGAGCCATTCATCTCGGACGCTGTGTTTAAAAGCTGCTAAGGCTTCGGCGTTCGGACAGTCGACGATTTGGTTCTTCTTGGTGAGGAACCTGTTCCAAAGCTTTCGGGCGGACGCTCCAGACTGTTGGATTATATGACTTAAATCGTCTACATCCGGAGGTCGGACATAAGTCCCTTGAAAATTGGCCCGAAAAGTGTCCTCAAGCTCCTCCCAACTTCCAATTGAGTTTTCGGGGAGGCTTTTCAGCTAGTGCCAAGTTGGCCCTTTAAACTTGAGGGGCTAGTATTTAATGGCGTGGAGATCGTCTCCATGAGCCATATGAATATGGAGGATGAAGTTCTCTATCCAGACTCCAGGGTCTGTGGTTCCGTCGTACGCCTCTATGTTCACCGGTTTGAATCCCTCCAGGAATTCGTGATCCAGCACCTCATCAGTGAAACATAAGGGGTGTGCGGCACCCCTGTATTGGGATGTGCCATGGTGTTCGGACGGTTGTAGTATTCGGTGTTGGTTGTGTACCATAGCGCGCTTCCTAGATCCATAGATAGATCTGGTCGCGCCGGATTTTTGACGCAAGTTCTCACATAGATCGTGTGTTGACTTATGCGCGACTTTGTTAGCCGCTCTATTGTGTTCACAGGGTGGTGGATCCGGCCGGTTGGCTGTATCACTTTTCGGCTGTATGGGCTCTAAGGCCTCATCGTCGAATTCCGGTAATAGCTTGCGCTTTGGATAGCTATTTTTATGGTAACTTCCACCATACTTTGTTTCTTTGTTCCACTTTCTGTTGAGCGTATCTTGTGTGACCTTGAGCGTTTGCTTCTGTTTCTTCAGGCTCCTCGCTGTGGCAATAAGCCTTCTGCGGAGGTTCTCTTGCTCCAAGTGTGTTTTCTTCCCTAGACGGGGATTGATGAGGCTTATCTTTGGCGTTATCGTGTTCGGACGTCGGATCCGTACTATGTTTGCAGTTTGCATCTTGATCGTGTTCTGACACCGGGGTGGTGCAGTTGTCGTTTCTTCCGGAGTCGCGTGGACTATTATTTCCTCTTGCGCTGTTATCGTTGTTTTTGCTATGGCGGGACTTAGCGCGGCGCCGCTGACGTCGGCGCTTGGGTTCCTTTGAGGGTGCATCCTGCGTTGTCTCTTCGCCATTGCCCTCTCTGGGTGCATCCACCATGTATACGTCATGTGATGAAGTAGTGGTCCAGCGCCCTGTGGGCGGTGGTTCCGGTTCGTCTCCTGCATCGTCGTCCATACCATCGATGTCTTCGGGGTCGAAGTCAAGCATGTCGGTTAAGTCGTCGACAGTGGCTACTAAGTGGGTGGTGGGTGGGCAGCGAATTTCTTCGTCATCCGCATCCCATTCTAGCCGGACGTAGTTCGGCCAAGGTTCTCCAAACAGGGAGAGAGACATTAATGAATTTTGCACATCTCCGAAAGGTGAGTTCTGAAAGATATCCGTGGAGGTGAACTCGATGATCGGCGCCCATTCGGATTCGATGGGCACGGATGTGAATGGCTCGGAGTCCATGGCCGGGGATAAATCCAGTGGTTTGGCGACGCGGCTCTCGAAAGGGGTGACGTCAGTATCTGGCTCTATCGCCGCTGAGAGTGCGGTCTCCAAGGTGGGGTCTATCCCTCCACTCTCGGATGGCGCGATTTGCTCCGGATTAACGGCCGGAGTAGCTACGGATGCGATTTCCCGAACACTGACTGACAGCAGAGTTACGTCTTGCTCGTCGCGACTGTGCGGCGCGTCCGACATGGGCTCGAATCCGTCGAAGGTCAATTCTCCGCGAATGTCGGCCGTGTAGTTCAAGTTTCCAAATCTGACCTGATGGCCAGGGGCGTAACTTTTGATCTGCTCCAGATAGCCAAGCGAATTGGCCCGCAGTGCGAAGCCGCCGAATACGAAGATCTGTCCGCGGAGGAAAGCCTCACCTTGGACCGCATCGCTAGCGATGATCGAAGAAGCCATCAAGCCTTATGGTGACGACACAGTGGAACTCTCAATGAAAGCACCAATGTCAGTGTCAAAACCGGCGGATCTCGGGTAGGGGATCCCAAACTGTGCGTCTAAGGCGGATGGTAACAGGAGGCAGGGGACACGATGTTTACCCAGGTTCGGTCCCTCTTGATGGAGGTAATACCCTACGTCCTGCTTGATTGTTCTTGATGATATGAGTATTACAAGAGTTGATCTACCACGAGATCAAAGAGGCTAAACCCTAGAAGCTAGCCTATGGTATGATTGTCTGTTGTCCTACGGACTAAAACCTCCGGTTTACATAGACACCGGAGGGGGCTAGGGTTACACAAGGGAGGTTACAAAGGAGGAGATATACATATCCGTATTGCCTTGCTTGCCTTCCACGCCAAGTAGAGTCCCATCCGGACACAGGACGAAGTCTTCAATCTAGTATCTTCATAGTCCAACAGTACGGCCAAAGGATATAGTACGGCTGTCCGGAGACCCCCTAATCCAGGACTCCCTCAACCATTGATAGGCTATCCATGGACAAGCTCTTCATTCAGCATAGAACATAATATTAACACCAAAGTGTACTCCAAGATGATATTTAACTTATGCGCACAAATGAAAAATGAAGATTACAAAAGTGTACATGGATAATATATAGTACCTGAATCAGTGTGGAGCCAAACACCATCATGAACCATTTAAACGGATCACGAATTACACCCAAGGTGTCCAGTTTAGGCGCAGAGACCACAGTTATTTGCGAAGGTTGATAACAAGAATCATGGAGCAATCTTTGTAGTGAAGGGGCATCTTCAATGGTGAGCTCCTATCCTTGGAAACGAATTACAATGCTTACAAGGTGAGGCGACTTAATTTTGAGACAAGGGATGTAGATTCCTATTCCAAAAACAAGCACCAAGCACTCTAGGGCAGGGCAGCTGGAGTGGATGATGTTGTGCAGTGAGTCCTCCGACAGATCAACTACCATAAGCGCAAGTTTTTTAGAAGTGGGATTCGAAGCATTTGTACCAGATTGTCCGCTAGATGGCACTGGGTGAAGGTAGCGGTGGGAGAGAGAGGAGGAAAACCATGATATGGTCATTAGTGGCGAGGGCACATATGCATCAGTTAGTTGTATGTTATTTTCATATTTATGGTAGAACTCGAGCCGCAGGAGTTTTCCGAATTGATGGGATGTCAGCCAGGCATCCACCATCCAGGGTATGTCCAGCAGATAGCATGCTAGGATGTAGAGGCATTGAACGAAGCCCTGATGGGATAAGATGATGGCTCCGGGGAGTTTAGAATCATCACCGACAGATAGCTGACAACATTCAAGATTAAGAGGCGCGGCGCGCCACAGAGTGCACCACTGAGATGCGAGGACTTGTGTGCAGTGGCCATCCTTGGTGGGGAGAAGGGAGATGATCTCCCCAAGGATGGCATCCGGGAGATCCCTAATGTAGTCCTCCCGAGATTCTATGGGTTCCTCAGACCCAGGGGTACCATTGTCGGTGTCAAAACCGGCGGATCTCGGGTAGGGGGTCCCGAGCTATGGATCTTGGATCAATGGGGAATAAGGGACGAAGGACACGATGTTTACCCAGGTTCGGGCCCTCTCCAATAGGTAAAACCCTATGTCCTACTTGAGTATGTTGAAGTGTATAGGATGATTACAAAGTCAATCTACCACAAGATCAAATGAAATAACCCTAGGAGAATAGGATGATGGTTGTTGTTCTAGCCTCTACAGACTAAACCCTCTGGTTTATATAGATACCAGGGGTACTAGGGATACACATAGTTTGCTACAAGGAAGGAATAATCATGCCGTCTCTTCTTATCTTGACTTGGAAGACACACCAAGGCACAAAAAACTCCTATCCGGATACAAAGCCGCCTCACGGCCTTCTAGCAGTTGCAGTGCGGCCCACCTGTCTGGCCCATAAAAGATAGGTTAACGCCTCGAGAGCCCCCTACTCCAGGACTCCCTTAGTAGCCCCTGAACTAGCCTCCAACGATGGCGTCTTATAGCTTCCTGAGTTCTTAGTGTACCTGAAGTCTCCGGCTTGCGGGGCGAGTTCTTCTCCGCCTCTATGTTCGGATTAGCTCCCGTTAGCCAAGTCTCCAAGAGTTACTTTAGCTAGGTTCGGGTATGTGTTGACCGGGTTGTATTCGGGACCCGGACTGTAGATATTACATAGCTTCAAAGGCCAATCTCCCAAGTGTGAGCAGTGCCTGATAGCTTTTAGCGAAGGGTCATAGCCGATCACCAATATTGAACAGTTGTGCAAACTAGATTCGCGGTTTGAGGTAGTGCCTCCATTGGCATGTCCCATCAACATGGACATCGTGCCCGTTTTTTAAGAGATATGATCAATGATTTTGGTTATCCCACTCGCATTTAACATCATGATTATATCGGGAAGTGGCATGGCCCACAGCGCAGTAAAAGGACCCTTGGTATTACAGTAGCTTATAAAAGGGGGACAACAATCGCTATATATGTACGCCTTCTCCTTCCTCTCCCCATCACTTACCCAATATCCAGAGCTCCAACACCCCAAACCATCTCTCCTCAAGTACTCCTCCTCATCCACTCCCGCAATTCGGCCATGACCGGATCTGGTGACAAGGGCAAGTGGGAGGCCTCCATCGTCAGCAACAAAGATATCGAGGACCTAAAGCACGTTGGCTACCTCCCTGCCAAAGTCGTTCACCAGGCCTCGGAGGAGGGCCAGGCCGTCCCCATGCCTCGACCAAGCAAGAGGATGGTGTTCGTCCCACTATTGCAGGATGCTGCTAATGTGACACTACGATCAGAGACCCTTCGACGAAACTATGTGCGATGCCATAATCGCAAATGGTGGTGTAAAAACCGTCAAAAAAGGTGCAAAACGTTTGCGATGGAGGATGCATCAAACATGGTTCAGATTTTAGTTGCATGTGCGATGCAGGGCATACGGTTCAGCTCACTTAACTATTTGCGATGAGCAGGAACAAAAGAAATGGGCAGCCAGATGAAGGTGTGTGCAATATACAGCATACGGTTCACTCAGATGAACTCTTTGTGATTAGGAAACACAAAAGAAACGCGAAGCCAGATGAAGGTGTGTGCGAGATACGACATGCGGTTCACTCAGATGAACTATTTGCGTTGAGGCAAGATAACAGAAACGGTTCAATATAACAAGATGTTTGTGATACACGGCAAACAGGTCTGCAATCAGAAATGTGTGCGAATAAAGATAATAACAGAAACGGTTCCCTAGTGTGGTCCGTGTTCATCTGATCATGATCTCCTTCTTGTGCTAGATCGATGTTCCTTCTATGTTAAGTTTCTATTAATTGATGGCGTTTAATGAACACGCCACCATTTCCCACCATTTCCTCACATGTTTCCCACCACCCAGCGATATTGCCCAGAGGCGGCCACGACGCACGGAGGCGACAAGTGCAGCCTGTAGCACATCCACCTTTTCCAAGAATGCCAACCCACCAAAGCGTTGCCTTTGCCATCAACCTCGTTGACGAGGAAAACGAGCAGGTGCCATGGCCTGTCGAGGCTGAGGCGCTCCCCGGCAACACGATGGATGATGGCGTGATGTGCGTCATCACCAGGGTTGAGCAGACCATTGGCGCATGGTGCTTGAGCGCCGCGGTTCAAGATAGGCATGTCAGCGCCGAAAGGATGCAGCTCGCCGCACAACATGATCGATGGCGCGCGGCAGAGCAAGCTAGGCGCGTCCGCGGTGATAGGCTGTGGCTCGCCGCACGCCGAGACCGTTGGAGCGCCGCAGAGGGAGAGTCGCTGCAGGCCGCACAGCAAGAGCGGATCCACCAGTGCTTGCCTGCTGTCGACACGGTGTCATAGCTGGGTACACGTACGGTCATTACCCCATTCCTCGCCAGGAGTGGGCAGAGGCCCTCAGTGTCATACATACACCAGAGGCCGGCCGCGCCATACTTGCACCAGACGCCCGCTGCGCTGTTCGCATGGGTGCCGCCGTTCGCCTTCTCTGTGGTCCACTGGATGCCAACGCGCTGGTCCATAGGCTCGACCGCCTCCTTGGCCCAGGTTTCTACTTGGGTGCAGTAGAGGAACATGGTCGTCGCATCCTCGAGCTGATGATCTCCGATGAAATAGCCAATTTGGAGCTTGAGATCGGGATCCAGATGTACCGCAAGCATGTCGACTACTTGGATGAACGCCTGCACGAGTTCAGGCAGAGCCAACAGCTTCTGTAGGCAAGGGCCGCTGGTCATGGTCTCATGAACGCGTTTTATTTTGAAAAGTCATTTCAATGTGGATAGCTATGTATTCACAGCAATCATAATATTGCTCTGTTTATTGCCCTGTTTCAATGTGTGTACTCCGTTTTCCATTCTTATATGTTCTGTTTCAATGTGTGTATTTACGTTTTCCATTCTGTATATGTGGATGATAACAGCTTGATTCAAATTAGTATACAAAAACAGGTAGAAAATGGAATTCATAATATATATATTAAATGTTAATTAGTTCATCATAGAATATATATATATATAATATCATTACATATACGTGATGATACTTAACTACTAGGTACAATGCATAAAATTGAAAACGAACAATACTAAAACTAATAATCCCTCCAGGGGCCAGTATTCCGGTAGCCCCTCGCCAACAGCTCCCTGGTGCATGGCGTCTTCCCAGTGCGGAGGCAGTACTCGGCCTCCTCCGCCTCGCAGTGCTTAACGTACCGATCTGCCTCTTGCTGGTGGACACGCATGACCGATCTAGCCATTTCGTTGGGCGCCCATTGGAGCTCCTCGTCGGTGGCACACTGCAGCTTATTGGCCCACCTCCACGCAGCGACAAGGCGCGCAGTGCCTATGACCTTCCTCGCGAAGTACCCGTCTTCGTATACCTCCTCGGCACGACGACGCGCCCACCCCCAAAGATCCGCCGCCTCCTTTTCCCAGGCGGCATCACGGTCTTCACATGACGCCTAGTACCTGGCTACCTCCTCCGCCATCTCCTTCTTGAACGCCACTTTCCTGGCTTTCTCAGGTGGCGGCAGCGACTTCCACAGACAAAGATTGTACTGGCCCCAAAACCAATCCAAAGTTGGGGGGGGGGGGGTCCGGCGCAACCTTGTCAGGCGGCATGTAGGGGTCCTTGTCGCTGCTAATCGAGTGAGCATCCTCGAGGGGCGGCTGAAAGTGCAACTATCCCTAGGTGGTTTTGGTAATTCATAACAACATATAGCTCATTGAGCTAATGCTATTCCAAGATGATTATTTCAGGAAAGCTCAATGATTGGCATGGCATGGATGTGAAAGTGGAACCCTCAAAATGCTAAGGAAAAAGGATTGGCTCAAGCTCAAAAGCTCAAGACTCTTCATTTTATATTTTAGTGATCCAAGATCACATTGAGTCTTTAGGAAAAGCCAATACTATCAAGGAGGGATGAGGTGTTGCTTAATGAGCCTCTTGCTTCATGTGCTTAGTGATATGCTCCAAAAACCCTCAACTACTTTCCCATATCCACATTTGACCTAAACCCTAAGCCAAACTCGGTCCTACCGATTCTTCCTATCCGGCGCCACCGAGTTTCACTTGTCATAAGCCACTGCCAAACCCTAGCAATTCGGTTCTACCGATAGGGATCTCGGTCTCACCGAGATGGGATTGCAAACTCTCTGTTTCCCTTTCGTTACTTTTCGGTCTCACCGAAAGAGCGAATCGGTCCCACCGAGATTGCAATGTAAATTCAGTGTTTCCCCTTTGTAACTTTTCGGTCTCACCGAAAGAGCAAATCGGTCCCACCGAGTTTGCCTGACCAACTCTCTGGTTAGCTAATTACCAAATTCGGTCTCACCGAGTTTGTGTAATCGGTCTCACCGAGATTACGTTATGCCCAAACCCTAACCATATCGGTCCTACCGAGTTGCATGTCAGTCCCACCGAAAATCTCTAACGGTCACTAGGTTTACATTTTCGGTCCGACCGAGTTTGTGATTCGGTCCCACCGGGATTGGAAAACTGTGTAACGGTTGGATTTTGTGTGGAGGCTATATATACCCCTCCACCCCCTCTTCATTCGAGGAGAGAGCCATCAGAACACATACACCATTCCAACTCGTATGTTCTGAGAGAGAACCACCTACTCATGTGTTGAGACCAAGATATTCCATTCCTACCATATGAATCTTGATCTCTAGCCTTCCCAAGTTGCTTTCCACTCAAATCTTCTTTCCACCAAATCCAAATCCTATGAGAGAGAGTTGAGTGTTGGGGAGACTATCATTTTGAAGCACAAGAGCAAGGAGTTCATTACCTACACACCATTTGTTACTTATTGGAGAGTGGTGTCTCCTAGATTGGCTAGGTGTCACTTGGGAGCCTCCGACAAGATTGTGGAGTTGAACCAAGGAGTTTGTAAGGGCAAGGAGATCGCCTACTTCGTGAAGATCTACCGCTAGTGAGGCAAGTCCTGTGTGGGCGATGGCCATGGTGGGATAGACAAGGTTGCTTCTTCGTGGACCCTTTGTGGGTGGTTGCTTCTTCGTGGACCCTTCATGGGTGGAGCCCTGTGTGGACTCGCGCAACCGTTACCCTTTGTGGGTGGAGCCCTCCGTGGACTCTCGCAACCGTTACCCTTTGTGGGTTGAAGTCTCCATCAACGTGGATGTAGGATAGCACCACCTATCCGAACCACGGGAAAAACATCCATGTCTCATATTGTGTTTGAATTCTCCAAACCCTTCCCTTTACATTCTTGCAAGTTGCATGCTTTACTTTCCGCTGCCAATATACTCTTTGCATGCTTGCTTGAATTGTGTGATGATTGCTTGACTTGTTCTAAAATAGCTAAAATCTGTTAAGAACTAAAATTGGGAAAAGGTCAAGTTTTTATTTGGTCAAGTAGTCTAATCACCCCCCTCTAGACATACTTTCGATCCTACAAGTGGTATCAGAGCTTTGGTCTCCATTTGCTTTGATCTCCATAGCTTTGGTGGTCGTAGCCTTGGTTTCACAACCTAGGAGAGTATGGCGTCTAGCGAGGGAAATTACCACCGTAGAGGTCCCTACTCTGATAGTACTAATTTTGCTAGTTGGAAGCATAAAATGAAAATGCATATTCTTGGACATAACCCCGCCGTTTGGGCTATTGTGTGTGTTGGTTTGCAAGGTGACTTCTTTGATGGGAGAGAACCAAACCGTGAAGCTACCGCGGATGAGTTGAAGATGTTGCAATACAATGCTCAAGCTTGTGATATTCTCTTCAACGGATTGTGCCCCGAAGAATTCAACAAAATCAGCCGTCTTGAGAATGCGAAGGAAATTTGGGACACTTTGATTGATATGCACGAAGGTACCGACTCCGTCAAGGAATCCAAGTTGGATGTGCTTCAAAGCCAACTTGACAAGTTCAAGATGAAGGATGGTGAAGGTGTCGCTGAAATGTACTCTAGCCTTGCTCTCATCACAAATGAGATTGCCGGCTTAGGAAGTGAAGAGATGACCGACAGATTCATCATCAAGAAGATTATAAGAGCCTTGGATGGAAAATATGATACCGTGTGCACATTGATCCAAATGATGCCCAATTACAAAGATCTCAAGCCAACGGAGGTGATTGGAAGAATTGTTGCTCATGAGATGTCACTTAAGGATAAAGAGGAACTTCACAACAAATCAAGTTGTGCCTATAAAGCCTCATGTGAAGCCCCTACATCATCAAGTGAGAAACAAGACTTCAATGAAGAATTGAGCTTAATGGTGAAGAACTTCAACAAGTTCTACAAGATTAGAAGCAAAGATAGAAGCTTCAAGTCAAGGTCCTACAATGACAAAAGATCTTCTAGTCGAGAGCGAAACTGCTACAGTTGTGGAAGACCCGGACACTATTCCAATGAGTTTACGGCTCCCTACAAGAGAAGGGAAGATTCTCCAAAAAGAAGAAGCAAAGAATCACCACCAAGAGAGAGGAGGAGTAGAGATGATCGTTATGAACGAAGATACTCACGGAGAAGCAAGGATTCGGAAAGGAAGGAAAAATCATCAAGGAGCTACACAAGACGAAGACATCAAGCTCATGTTGGTGAATGGGTATCCGGCTCCGACTCCGATAGCCACTCCGAGAGAAGTTATCACTCCGACTCCGAAGATACTCAAGATGAAGGTGTTGCCGGTCTAGCACTTGTGTCAACCAACTCCTACGACATATTTGACTCACCAAATGAAGGAATTGGAAGATGCTTCATGGCCAAAGGTCCTAAGGTAACACACCCCGAGTATGTTGATTTCAATAGTGATGGAGATGACTTGTTAGGTGATGATTTGCTTGTTGACAACTCTAGTGATGAATACTATGATGAAACATCAATTAAACATGCTAATCAAGATAAAACGAATGACAATGATAAGGAGAAGATTGAGGCTCTAACTAAAGAACTAAACACTCTTAAGTTAGCTCATGAAACTATCTTCGAAGATCATCGAGAACTTTTAAGAGCTCATGAGAAATTACGCTTTGAAAAGCTCAATCTTGAGCAAGAGCATGAGTTCTTAAAAGCAATCAATGATGATCTCCGCAAGAAAAGCTCTTATTACATTGCCAAGCGTTTACTCTTATCCACTTACATGCCTCAAGTCAAGTCTAGTAACAAGAACAAGAAAGATTCTTCCTCTAGCAGTAACAATGATCATGCTCAATCAAATATTGTTGCTTCTAGTAGTTCTCTTGATTCCACTAATGATTCTCTTAGCCAAGTTACACTTGAGCAAGAAAATAGTTTATTGAAGGGAATTATAGAGAAAGGAGTGTACAAAAGCCTTGCCGGGAGTAAGCAATTCGAGGAAATTGTGCGCAAGCAAGGAATGCACCAGAAGAATCAAGGTGTTGGTTTTGAACGAAAGTTCAATGCCAATGGAGTTGAGTGGGAAGAAGATCAATACCCCAAGACAAAGTTTGTTCCTCAATAAGAGAAGTATGATACTTCTTTCAAGGGGACATAAGCTCAAGATGATCTTCCACCACAAGACTACAAGCAAAAAGGCTAGGACAAGCTTCAAGAGGAAATTGACGCATTTGAAGAAGCTCCTAAGACCTTAGTCAAGTGGATTCCCAAGACTACTTCAAGTTCCACTTCATCAAGTACGACTACAACTCCAAGGATTCCCATCAAGATGATGTGGATCCAAAAGAAGAAGAACTAGAGAGTTCTTGAGGGTGACTCCGCCAACATACTTCACACTTACCATTTTGGCAAGAACAAGTGCAATCAACTTCCACATCTTGCACTAGTTCAAGGAGTCACAAACCCTCTTGTTGGTAAGACAAGGGACAAGGTAACCTAAAAGTTTTCGTGGACATTATCTTGTGTGTGCATCACTCTATGTCTATGGACATCCTTGTTTGTTCCTTGTGGGACTAACCCATGTAGGTATTGAAAGTGCAATTCACTCAAATGGATAGCTCCAAGTGATCTACATCAACATTGAGCGTCCACATCTTCAACATCTACATGAAGTCATCATCGACAAAACCCAAGGTTAGTTCATCCCTCTTAGGGGGGATATCACATCTAGGGGGAGCTTTACTCTAAGACTTGAGCTAAAGCAACTCTAGAGATGTGAACACAAAAATGCTTTATGTAAAAGTGGTAACCCCACTTGAGCTTAAACGGTGAGTATGACCTATGATCAAGTGTTCTCACTTGACTCCTAAGTCAATATACTCATATATAGATGACCTTGTCATCGCAAATTGCTTGATAGATGCTAGAATTGGTTGTGCATGCCTTGCCACATATTTCATTTGCCATCTTATTGTGTGAGCATGCTGGTTGCATATTTTACTCATTCGAGGACATCCACTTGTTGTTTTGATTGTTTGGTTTTATTTTCTTTTGCCAAGTGGATGGACAAGAATTCCTAAGTACCTCCTCTAGCTATCTATGCTTTTCTCGTCTCAAACTCTATTCATGCTGCATCACAAAATTTGATCAAGTCAGATTCGAACCACTCTGTGTGAGGAGCGCTCGAAGTCCCTGATTCGTCATAGACTTAAACTTCCAAAACCTCTTTATGATTCTCGGTCTGACCGATACCCCACTTTTGGTCCTACCGAGATCATTAAGTTGATCTAGGTTTTCGATCTCGGTGCAACCGATTTGAACATTTCGGTCCCACCGAGTTTCAGTAACTGCCTGCAGTTATGAATCTCGGTGCCACCGAGTTGTTCCACTCGGTCACACCGACAGGGTCGGGCTATATATAGTCACGGGCAAAATTTGGAAATTTCTCCAAACCCCTTCGCCCGCGCGATAGCCTGCTCTGCCAAAGTGGTCTCCGGATCGTCTTCTCGCCGCCAGCCGCCTCTAGTCGCTGGTCTCCGTCGCCGTCAATGGGAATTCTGCCCCGCCGTTGTCGCCGTAGCGAGTCTCCGCCGAGCTAGGGTATGGACTCGATCTTTGTGCTATTCTCCAATCCAATTCTCAGCACATTGTGATCATCATGATTCTTGCCACGATTGAAACACTCCTATCCAGTCAATACGCCCGTAGATTAGCTTTGATTCGAAAATTTTAGGGTTAGGTTTCCGCCGAAACCATCTCGGACCCACCGAGTTGAAAAACTCGGTCCCACCGATTTGGCTTATGCCATTGCACAAGTGAGACTCGGTCTGACCGAGAATTACTTATCGGTGTGACCGATTTTGGAAATCTGTGAAACCCTAGAAGTCTCGGTGCCACTGAACTGTGACTCGGTCCTAACGAGTTCACTAGTTTAGGTTCCAAAACTGCTTCGGTATCACCGAGTTTGAAAATCGGTAGATCCGAGATGATTTCAGTGGGAAACTAAAACTAAGTTTTTGGATCATTCTTTTTGCAAAAATCTCTGCATTTTGTGATGCTCATCTTTTCTACCTCATCTATAAACTGTTCATAGGGTCAGCAGTCAGAGTTTGCAGCATGTCTGATCAAACTGACAGCCAGAACATGTCAGAGCAGCAGGTGCACATGAGTGAGGGCACTAGTCCCTCCAGCTCTTCAGATGAGGGCAGCAGGAGCACCCCTAGCAACTTGCCAAAAGCTGCCACCAGACAGAGGAAGAAGAGAACTTCTGATTCTGAAGATGAAGATTATGTGGCAGAGGAAGAGGCCACATCAAAGAGAGTTGAGCCAGCTCAAGGCACAAAGCAAGGGCTGAAAATCAAAAGGCCAGCAGGCAGGCAGCCCATGTCAAAGGCAAGAGCTTCAACTGAGAAGCCTGCACCCAAAGAGCCAGTTGCTGCTGAGGGAAAGAAAATAAAGGAAAGGGTCAAGAAGACCGTAGCCAGAGTCCTAGGAAAGGCTTCCATCATGGAAGAGGAAGAGGAAGAAGAGGTAGCTGCACCAGCACCCAAGGCACCCAAGCTGATGGGTGATGCCATAAGATCAGGGGCTACTGCATCTAAGCCCAAAGCTGCCTCCAAGCCAAAACCAAAGAGGAATACAAGGAGCATTCCTGCAGCTGAGAAGAACAAGGCCCCAGTGCCTGAGACTGTTGCCGAAGAAGAGGATGAAGAGCAAGTTCTGAGAAAGCTCAAGCCCAAGATCCCAGACCACAATGATGCGCATCCTGTGGCTAAGGACATGAAGCTCAGGAGAGATTCAGAGCTGAGGAAGTGGAGAGAAGCAGACCCGTATGCTTCAAGGAGGAGGACTGCTGTTGACTACAGGTTCCACACTAAGGAACAACATGATTTCTATGAGACATTACTGCTTGATAAGAAGCCAATAGTCTGTGATATGAGATGGGTTGACTGGCAGTACATCAAGGACAATGAGGAGCACTATCCTGGAGTGCAAGACAGCTTCATAGCTTGTGGAGTAGCTGACTTTGTTGGGCAGAAGCTCACAAAGTGGAATGAGGAGCTCATAATGCAGTTCTACCCCACAGCACATTTTTATTCAAATGGGAGGATCACATGGATGTCTGAGGGTACAAGGTACCAATCCACAGTTGCTGAGTGGGCACAGATCATTAATGCCCCAAAAGAGCATGATGATGATTTGGACATATATGCCAAGAAGAAGATGGACCATAACTCTATGTCCAATATGTACAAGGAAATTCCAAATGAAGCACTTGACACATTCAAATTTGGGTCTGTGCATTACCTTCTGTCAAGGCTGCCAACTATCAATTGGATCTTGAGGCACACCTTATTGCCGAAGTCTGGAGATCACAAGATGATCAGAGGCCATGCTATCAACTTGCTACATGTATTTGATGTGCCTCAGAAGTTCAAGGTGATGAGCCTCATAGTGGAAACTATCAAAAGGACTGCAGCAGATCAGAAGAGGAGTTGCGGATATGCCCCTCAGATCCAGGAGCTCATTAACTCCAAGATGGGCACGGGCATATATTTATTGGACAAGGATCACCTGCCCATCCGTCCAGATTTTGAGGACAATCAAGTTGTCATGACTGAGAACGAGCCATCATCTGCCCAAGCATACGCAAAGAAGGAGAAGGCAAGGAAGGAGAAAGCTGCCAAGATGCCAACTCAAGAGGAGGCATCTGAGTATTTCTTGAAGACCAAACAAGAGCAGCTTGGTTACCTGATTGCATCCACCCTACGGATTGAGCAAGGACTAGCCACCCTAACTCAAAACTAGGCAAGCCTAGAGAGAATCATGGAACAAAAGTTCTATGACTTGGATGTCAAGGTAACGGAGATTCAGTATGCAGTGGAGCAGCTCCAAGATGATATGCAGGAGAGGAGAGGCAGGACTACCACTCATGCCTTTGCCAGAGTGCCACGAGGTCCGAGGTCGTCTGCCGTGCCAGTTGCTGACACAAGAGCCACCACCTCAGCACCAGCTACAGCCTCAGTTCCACCAGCTCCAGCATCTACTTCAGCTCCAACTCCAGCGTCCACTTCAGCGTCTACAGAAGCCTTCGTCATTGGAGTGATCCGGACTCCACCACCACCAGAAGATCAAGCCTGAGCATCGATCTAGTACTATGCATTTTCTAGGAACTTTTTGGTAACTTGTTGCCAAAGGGGGAGAAAAATGTATAGATCATAGGCTTCGAGAGAGAGAGTGTTGCTTTTCTCTCTTGCTTTATTTGGTGGTTTTTCGAACTTGTTTGATTTTGAGTGCTTGAGATACTATGTCATTGCTTGTGAGACATTGATGATCATGTGTTTGATCATAAGCTACACTTAATGCTTGCTTAATGCTATTATCTTATCTATCTTATGTGATCTTTCACTATTCTTGGTGACGAGTGCATGTATTTCATTCTTATCATTTTAAGCGCTCCACCAAGATGTATGTGACATGGAAGAGTAACCCATGACTCTAACTCCTTGTGCATTTGCAGTCCAAAGAAAATTTTAAATATGCACAAATTTAGGGGGAGCTCTTACTTATCACATACTTCTCAAAGCGACGATATATTTCATGCTTATTATCATTTGTCGAAGCTTTGATCTATATGTTGTCATCAATTACCAAAAAGGGGGAGATTGAAAGTGCAACTATCCCTAGGTGGTTTTGGTAATTCATAACAACATATAGCTCATTGAGCTAATGCTATTCCAAGATGATTATTTCAGGAAAGCTCAATGATTGGCATGGCATGGATGTGAAAGTGGAACCCTCAAAATGCTAAGGAAAAAGGATTGGCTCAAGCTCAAAAGCTCAAGACTCTTCATTTTATATTTTAGTGATCCAAGATCACATTGAGTCTTTAGGAAAAGCCAATACTATCAAGGAGGGATGAGGTGTTGCTTAATGAGCCTCTTGCTTCATGTGCTTAGTGATATGCTCCAAAAACCCTCAACTACTTTCCCATATCCACATTTGACCTAAACCCTAAGCCAAACTCGGTCCTACCGATTCTTCCTATCCGGCGCCACCGAGTTTCACTTGTCATAAGCCACTGCCAAACCCTAGCAATTCGGTTCTACCGATAGGGATCTCGGTCTCACCGAGATGGGATTGCAAACTCTCTGTTTCCCTTTCGTTACTTTTCGGTCTCACCGAAAGAGCGAATCGGTCCCACCGAGATTGCAATGTAAATTCAGTGTTTCCCCTTTGTAACTTTTCGGTCTCACCGAAAGAGCAAATCGGTCCCACCGAGTTTGCCTGACCAACTCTCTGGTTAGCTAATTACCAAATTCGGTCTCACCGAGTTTGTGTAATCGGTCTCACCGAGATTACGTTATGCCCAAACCCTAACCATATCGGTCCTACCGAGTTGCATGTCAGTCCCACCGAAAATCTCTAACGGTCACTAGGTTTACATTTTCGGTCCGACCGAGTTTGTGATTCGGTCCCACCGGGATTGGAAAACTGTGTAACGGTTGGATTTTGTGTGGAGGCTATATATACCCCTCCACCCCCTCTTCATTCGAGGAGAGAGCCATCAGAACACATACACCATTCCAACTCGTATGTTCTGAGAGAGAACCACCTACTCATGTGTTGAGACCAAGATATTCCATTCCTACCATATGAATCTTGATCTCTAGCCTTCCCAAGTTGCTTTCCACTCAAATCTTCTTTCCACCCAAATCCAAATCCTATGAGAGAGAGTTGAGTGTTGGGGAGACTATCATTTGAAGCACAAGAGCAAGGAGTTCATTACCTACACACCATTTGTTACTTCTTGGAGAGTGGTGTCTCCTAGATTGGCTAGGTGTCACTTGGGAGCCTCCGACAAGATTGTGGAGTTGAACCAAGGAGTTTGTAAGGGCAAGGAGATCGCCTACTTCGTGAAGATCTACCGCTAGTGAGGCAAGTCCTGTGTGGGCGATGGCCATGGTGGGATAGACAAGGTTGCTTCTTCGTGGACCCTTTGTGGGTGGTTGCTTCTTCGTGGACCCTTCGTGGGTGGAGCCCTGTGTGGACTCGCGCAACCGTTACCCTTTGTGGGTGGAGCCCTTCGTGGACTCTCGCAACCGTTACCCTTTGTGGGTTGAAGTCTCCATCAACGTGGATGTAGGATAGCACCACCTATCCGAACCACGGGAAAAACATCCGTGTCTCATATTGCATTTGAATTCTCCAAACCCTTCCCTTTACATTCTTGCAAGTTGCATGCTTTACTTTCTGCTGCCAATATACTCTTTGCATGCTTGCTTGACTTGTTCTAAAATAGCTAAAATCTGCCAAGAACTAAAATTGGGAAAAGGTCAAGTTTTTATTTGGTCAAGTAGTCTAATCACCCCCCTCTAGACATACTTTCGATCCTACAGCGGCGACTCCTCATCGGAGCATGGGCAGACCGGCGGCACCATTGCAGAGATTTGAGAGAGAGGGAGAGACAGGGCGAGTGAGGGGAGGATGTAGATGAGAATCCAGGCGAGACGACGTGAGAAAGGTAGTATTTATTGGCGGCCGGAATCTAGATCGACGAGGACAGTACACACGCCAGTCGCCGGAATTTACGAATATTGTAGTTTGAATTACACACGATTCCCAAAGCAAAATCCGTGTGTGAACATAATAGCCAAAATCCATGTGTGAACATAATAGTTTACAGTTTGCAATGCAGAACCGTGTCTGATTAATGATCCCCGCCACTCACCTACCAAACCTCAAGCCGCGAGATAGAGTGCCAATCGTGTGGGGGCCGGTTGTCTTGCCAAATCTTTGCATTTTCTTTTTTGAACACCAGATGTATTACTTAAATGTCTTTAAAAGGTCAAATGACCCCTGAAATTTTCCAAATTTTCACATGATAGTTGTATTAGTGCATGTTAAACATAGAAAAAATTTGGAAGGCCATAAGAGGAAGCTACCTCCCGTTCGTCATCAAACATGCATTGTTCCCTCTCAGAACCACGAACCTTCTAGTCAGTTGCTCCAGTTTGTGAGGGTTGTGTGTCCAAACTTTCGTCAAACATGCCAGTTTTTTTACCACATCATCTTGGTGGCATGGCATTAAATCAATCAAGGTTTCATGTTTTCTGATCATTTTTTAATTTTTTGGAATTAAATGCCATGGCACTCCATGCATGTGTGCCCATGCCTCGAGACCAATATTTTTGAAAATTCCTTCTAATTTACTGCACATGGAATTAACTCACACAGAAATACACAAAAATATGATTTTTCAACCCGTTATGGTTAGGCGTTGCATGTAGATGTAGTTCAAATTTGAATTACGGTCATTAAATGGTTAGAAAATCACTTAAATATCTTTAAAAGGTCAAATGGCCCCTGAAATTTTCCAAATTTTCAAAAGACTTAGTGCATGTTAAACATAGAAAAAAATTGAAGGCTGTAAGACGAAGCTATCTCCCGTTCGTCATCAAACATGCATTGTTCCCTCTCGGAACCACGAACCTTCTAGTGAGTTGCTCCGGTTTGTGAGGGGTGTGTGTCCAAACTTTCATCAAACATGCCAATTTTTTTACCACATCATCTTCGTGGCATGACATTAAATCAAGCAAGGTTTCATGGTTTTGTGATCATTTTTTAATTTTTTGGAATTAAAATGCCGTGGCACTCAATGCATGTGTGCCCATGCCTTGAGACCAATATGTTTCAAAATTCCTCCTAATTTACTGCACATGGAATTAACTCGCACACAAGTACACAAAAATATGATTTTTCAAACGTTAGGGTTAGGCGTTGCATGTAGATGTAGTTCAAATTTGAATTATGGTCATTAAATGGCTAGAAAATCACTTAAATGTCTATAAAAGGTCAAATGACCCCTGAAATTTTCCATAATTTGACATGACAGTCGTATTAGTGCACATTAGATGTAGAACAAAATTGAAGGCCGTAAGAGGAAGATATATCCCGTTCGTCATCAAACATGCATTGTTCCCTCTTGGATTTGTGAGGGTGTGTGTCCAAACATTCGTCAAACAGACCAAAATTTTTTACCACATCACCTTGGCGGCATGACATTAAATCAACCAAGGTTTCATGTTTTCCTGATCATTTTTTTAATTTTTTGGAATTAAAATGACATGTCACTCCACGCATACTTATGCATGTGTCCATGTCGTGAGACCAATATGTTTGAAAATTCCTTATAATTTACTGCACAAGGAATTAACTTGCACACAAGTACATAGATATGATTTTTCAAACCGTTTTGGTTAGGTGTTGCATGTAGATGTAGTTCAAATTTGAATTACGATCATTAAATGGCTAGAAAATCACTTAAATTTATTTAAAAGGTCAAATGACCCCTAGAATTTTCAAAATTTTCACATTACAGTTGTAGTAGTGCACGTTAGACGTAGAAAAAAAATTAAGGCCGTAAGAGGAAGCTATCTCCCGTTTGTCATCAAACATGCATTGTTCCCTCTCGGAACCACGAGCCTTCTAGTGAGTTGCTCCGGTTTGTGAGGGGTGTATGTCCAAACTTTCGTCAAACATGCCAATTTTTTTACCACATCATCTTGGTGGCATGACATTACATCAACCAAGGTTTCATGTGTTTCTGATATTTTTTTAATTTTCTGGAATTAAAATGCCATGTCACTCCATGCATACATATGCATGTATCCATGTATTGAGACAAATATGTTTGAAAATTCCTTCTAATTTACTGCACATGGAATTAACTCGCACACAAGTACACAAATATGATTTGTCAAACCGTTATGGTTAGGCGTTGCATGTAGATGTAGTTCAAATTTGAATTAAATGGCTAGAAAATCACTTAAATGTCTTTAAAATGTCAAATGACCCCTAGAATTTTCCAAAATTTTACATTATAGTTGTAGTACTGCATGTTAAACGTAGAAAAAATTGAAGGCCGTAAGAGGAAGCTGTCTCCCATTCGTGATCAAACATGCATTGTTCCCTCTCAGAACCACGAGCCTTCTAGTGAGTTGCTCCGGTTTGTGAGGGGTGTGTGTCCAAACTTTCGTCAAACATGCCAACTTTTTTTCCACATCATCTTGGTGGCATGACATTACATCAACCACGGCTTCATGTGTTTTTGATATTTTTTTAATTTTTTGGAATTAAAATGCCATGTCACTGCAAGCTTAATTGTGTCATAGCCTTGAGACCAATATGTTTGAAAATTCCTTCCAATTTACTGCACATGGAATTAAATCGAACACAAGTACACAAAATATGAGTTTTCAAAACGTTATGCTTAGTTGTTGCATGTACATGTAGTTCAAATTTCAATTACGGTCATTAAATGGCTAGAAAATCACCTAAATGTCTTATAAGGTCAAATGACATGCGAAATTTTCCAAAATTTGACATGACAGTTGTATTAGTACTACAAACTTTCTCGTACATTTAAAACACCATCCGTTGCCACTGTACTCCAAATTCGTCTTTCACAGCTAATAAAAAATATCTACAACATCACACACAGTTGTTTTCTAGAAACCGTTTGCGATGAAAATATCTGGGTCTATTTAAGTCTCCCTCCTTAAGCTTCGTCGGCTCGTCTGCTCCAGTGCCGGCAACCCCCGAATCCACAAATCCCGACCCCCATTCCTGCACCCCTTCTTGCAAAGATGACACTGTGGAAACGCTTCGTGAAGGCCCATACGATGGTTGCGTCCCCCCTCCCCCCCGAGCGCCTCCGCCTGCGCCGAGAGTGCGGCCGCCTATGCCAAGAGTGCCGCCGCATCCACATTGAGCACGGCTGCTTCCGCCCACAGGGCATCTACGGCAGCCGACAGGGCAGCTACAACATCCGAGACGGCTGCAGCTGCTGCTGCGATGGTGGCTACAAACGCCGAGAGCACTCGAGCTGCCTCCCGTGCCGCTGATGTTGCCCTAGCCCGGGTCAAGGCCATCCACGCCAAGATCGAGGATGCACACGCCAAGATATTCCAGGCTACCATGGACTCCATCATGCAACCCACATCTGAAAAGGCGGCGGTGGCCATGGAGCACCTGCTTCCTCATGAGGTCGCCGAGCGGGAGCTGGAGATGCAAGAGGCGGCAGAGATCGAGGAGCGCCGGGAGGAGGAGTTGCGCGTGGCCGAGGTCGAGGTAGAGAAGAGTCTGTCCATCGAGGAATTGGTGATGTAGTACCAAAGAGAGCTCTAGAGCAGCCACTACTACGAGTACTACAACCTTGAGGATGGCCCCGAGGACGAGGACGAGGACGCAGTCGACTTCAGTAGGGGGACGGGGAGTCCACCAACGGCGGCATGTCGCTAGGACAAGTCATCAACGTCATATCTCACACCGGCAATGCATAGGCCAGCGCGGCGGCAGATTTGTTAAAATTATGCATACTTAGGCTTTGTTTTTAATGCTGGTCTTTTGTTAGAGCAATATTTAGGTCAACTGGCTTTGTTTAATTACTAAAATTGCTTGATTCAGTAAGTGTGCTCTGTCTGCTGTACGCTCTTTTGTGTGCCCAAAATAGCAAGCGATGTTAAATTATGCAATGACGTACCTGGGGAAATTTCCACCAAAATTTGAATTATCAAACTCATCCCATGCGCGTAAAGCAGAAGAATCGTTTGCGATGCACACAATCGTTCAAAGTGAATGGTCTGGCGGCACCGCACACAAAGTTCCCCTCCACATTTCCAAAAATTTGGCCTACCGCCAAAATATCTACCCCCGCCCCCTTCCCCCTTCCCCACCCCCTTTTCTCCCTGACCACAAGTCACATTTCCCCTGCTTCCTCGTTCCTTCCTTCGATGCTAAGTTATAGCCGCTTCCTCGCTCTTGCCGTCTCGCATCCTACCGCCAGGGTCGCCAGGATCTTCTTCGAAGACCTCTCCAGCGGTTCCTCCTCCGGCGACTACTCCTTCAGCACCTGGGTATTCCTTTCATCTCTCTCTTGGGCTATGACTTGGAATGAAGGATTTTTACCAGGCGGTCAATTTGAGTCATTTCTTCCTCTTGTAGCTCCCTAAGACCATAAGCGACAACAAATGGAGCGGGGTGGCTGAAGATCTATCTGCTTGTTGTGACCATCAATCTCCATGCGTGAAGCTAGTTTCGTTTGATTCTATGGACAGTGGGGGATGTTTCTGGCATGTCCAGAGAAGGTTAGACCCTCTTTCGTTGTTACAAATCATTTGTTAGATGTGATTCAGACATTGTCATGGTCCCAACCCATTCATACCACGCCTTCAACCAAACGCATCCAAAGACAGTGTCACAGTTTGTACCTAGTATCTTAAATTGTTGCCATCTCATCACCGGTGCCATTAGAAAATTATTTGGCACTGCTTCAGTAGGTTGTGCAGCCAACTTTGGTCCACACATCCGAGCAGCCAAGCAGTAAAATACTAAATCTTTGTGGCACGAAGGAACTGGGCATCGGAGCAACTATGTGCTCCGGAGTCCGGGTCCCTGATTTTTTCCGCTGCATCGGCTCGCCAGTGCTATTAGTTCTATGTTACTAAATTTGTGCATGTACACACCTATTAGTATCAATTTGTTGTTATCCAAACACTGTCGCTATGTTGTTGCAGTTACATTTACCTTCCTCATAAAATGTTCAATTTGTTATTTATTGTACATGCGTAAGAACTTGTAGCATCGTTGTAGTTAATTGTAGCTTCTGATGTTCCAGAATTTGGTTGTTGTCTCAATGCCAATTATATCATTTGCACATTGATCTTTTTGAGAAGATGTGTCATAATTAACATGTTTCTTCAGTTTTTCAAAATAAGCATTGGTGATTTTCTATGTTGCTATAAAACCATTTCCCCTACAATTGTTACTGATCTAGTTTTAATATTATAGGATGAACGGAAGTGTTCTTACTTGGATTGGGTTGATCAAGAGTGGCCACAGTCTTTGAAGATGTGCCTGGTGAAGCTCTGGAGCATGTATGAGGAAGAGAACACACGTTGGCTTAGAGAAAGTGTTGTCAACGCTGAAGCATATTTCAAGATGCAAGATAAAAGGTTGAAGGTGGAGAATGAGCTGAGATTTTTTAAATCAGACTTTGCTAAGATGGTGTTGGCGGAGGAGGAGGCACTTTCCCAGTTGGCCCGTTCAAAACGGGTTCTTACTGAACTGAAAGCAGAGGTGGATAAGACGAGCCTGGATGATCTCGATTAGGGAAATGAATATATTGTTCTTATGAAGTTGAACTAGCTATATGTTGTATTGTGATGTTTTCATTTAGCTATCGTACCATGATGTTATAATATATTTATGTGCCTGCTATGAAATTGGCAAACAGTTGTTCAATATGAAATGTGAATTTGCGTAATACTGGAATTATTAATTGAAACTAACAAACCTGCTAAATGTGTCATGGACTTTTGCAAATGGTTCTAGCAGAAAAAGCGCTTGCGATGGATAGACCAATGCCACACAGTTTTCTTCATCAAATCGTGTGTGATATAGTTGACAAAAGCAAACAATTAACCATGGAAAACCGTGTGTCATAGTTACACCTTTCACACATGAGCCTACACATAAAACTGTGTGGGATGTACGTCCGAATGGAAATGTGTTCCCTGGATTGACTGTGTGGGATGTACATAAGAACGAAAACGTATTCCTTGGATTGACTGTGTGGGATGTACATACGAACCGGAATGTTTTTCTAGGATTCACCATGTGGGATGTACATACCTACGGAAATGATTTTCTCGGATTACCGTGTGGGATGTACATACTTACGGAAATGATTGTGTTTCGATGCCTTGCCTGATCGCACACGGCCCCAGCCTGGGTCCCAGGAGGGCCTATCCCCGATGATTTCTTGGTCGTGTGCGAAGGACACCCTATCGCACACACTCACTTGGCGATGGTTCCAAATGCCGTCTCGGAAAGGGGTTAAAAACCGTTTGTTTAGGACCGACGCGCACCAGTGTCCCCCACTTCGTCTGGGGACTGGGTTTCCCGCTCCACCCCTTCATTAGGGGGCTGATGTTCTTCTATGAGTTAGATTTTCATGATCTGGACCCAAACTCTTTTCTTCATATCTCGGCCTTCATCGCCATCTGTGACGCCTTCTTGCGGGTCCAACCGCACTTCGGCTTGTGGATGAAGGTCCTTATTGTCAAGCCGAAGATAGTTAAAGGCAAACATGCGGATTGCGGCATGGTGATGATTAGTAAACTTGCCTGGGTCGAGTGGCCGGAGGGCATCTTCACAGAAACCGTCAAGGTCTGGCAAAAGGAGTGGTTATACATTACAGAGCCACACGAAACTAGCTGGTTGGCGGTTCCTGAATTCAGATCCAGACCCCCCACATGACTAACCTCTTGGACCAAGAAGGGCCTCGACTGGGGGTCGTCCATAGAGATGGAGATGCTGCAGAAGTGCATCTCCAAGATGATAATGGCGGGCGCTAAACTGACCAATGTGGTTCAGCTTATGCTTTGCCACCGCCTTCTACCCTGCCAACAAAGGGCCGCCACTTCTATGGCACCACCCACGACAAGTTGGAAGGTCTTGTTC
Organism: Triticum urartu; assembly: GCF_003073215.2. NCBI lineage: Eukaryota > Viridiplantae > Streptophyta > Magnoliopsida > Poales > Poaceae > Triticum > Triticum urartu. The sequence goes on from NC_053026.1 coordinate 235,236,206, forward strand.
AAACCCAGAAGGCGTGGCCAGCCAAGGAGGAAGACATCGGCCTCGAAGCCGCGCACCCTCCTAAGGAGGTTATGAAGTTTTATCCGTTTTATGTTCAGATGTTTATATTTTAGGAGATTTAACTCCTGTTCTCTCACCGCCACAGGGTAGGCTGGAGAAGGCCAAGCAGATCAACAGTCCAGCCCTGCTGCCCGAAGACCCTAGGCCAGCTCTGCTGGAGGAGATGTTGACCTCGGTGCCGTAGAATGCGCCAGAGAGGAAAGAAAATAAGAATAAGAATGAGGTGCGGGAGGCCAGGTGAGGCCTCCGCCCAAGAGTGCATCCGGCCACCAAGTCCGGGGACACCAACGCTCCCTCCGTTCACAAGGGGGGGGCAGGAAGAGGACGAGGAGGATAGAGACTCCTCCAACCTGAGGAAGAGGGCGGCGCCAGACGACGCTGACGAGGAGCGGCCTCCTCACACCCTGAAAAAGCAGTGCAGTCCCAAGTTGGTCCTACCTGATGACAATTCGAACTCTGACAAGGAGTCCACAACGTCCAAGGAGGTTCCAAAGAGGAACCCCAGGGTCAAGCCCCCCAATGAAAGGTACGCATTTGAAAATTCCACAGGCACATGTTTCATTAGTCATTTACTGATAGTATATGTGCATTTCATGTTATAGCCCACCATGCGACCACCCCGGTGATCAAGTCTCAGAGAGGACTTCTCCACCAGGCAAACCAGCGGAGAGTGGGACTACATCGCATTCTACACCTCCTCCGGTCATCGGGGAGACTGGGAGGTGCTGTCCCAAAGGACCCCTCCTGGCCAGGACACGGGAGGTGGGAGTGACGACATTATGGCCGAGGTTAACACCTCGGTCGCCAAAGACCAGGAGGAGGGATCCCTCCTGGTGAACAAGGAGGGATCCCTCCTGGTCAATCCGTGCCTTTCCGAAAGACGATTCTGGAGCACCCAAGGCCCCCGGAGGCATCAATTCTGCCCTCCACCGAGGGGGAAGTCGGGGCCCCGCCGCCCATGCTGAACACGGGAGATAGGGTTGTGGCTGGTTGGCCGGACATGATGGAGGAGGCCATGAATAGCTCCTCCATAGTCGTGGAACACCGTGCTCTATTGGGCGCGGTTTTGCAAGGTATTTGGTCTGTCAATAGCGGACTAAAGGAAGCTTTTGGTGGCCTCCTAATAGGCTTCGACGTAAGACATGCGATATCCTTTCCATAGATCGGATTTTGTGAACAAAGTTTGAGCAGTATAGCAGCCCCCGAGACTCTGTCAGGATTGAAAAACCTGACGGAGGATCGTAAATCATTGAATTGGGAGTCTGAATGATGTGATCATTTTGTTATTGTAGGCATCGTCTTTAGCGGCAGCTGCCAATGCCGCAGAGCTGGCCGAAATGAATCAGAAGCTCAAAGGCTCCAATGAGGAGCTCGACCATGTGAACAAGCGGTTTGATGAAGCGCAAGGTTAGTCCAGCTAAGACTTAGTAATTTAGATTTTTCCTTGTTTGGCAAGGTATTCGGAGTTATTCCTAAGCAAGAATTACTTAATTATGACTGCACCTGTCGCTGCGGAGGTTGAGGGCCTCAAGGCCGAGACGATGAAGTCCACGGTAGAAGTGAGTGAACAAAAAGCGGTGGCTGCCGAACTCACGACAGAGAAAACCGTCAGCGACAAGCACGAGGCTAGAGTGGCGGAAGTGCAGCAAGAGCTCAAGGATGCCATCAGTAAATATGAGGACCTTGAGTAAAAAAATAAAGATCAAGCCACCAAGCTGTCCAAGATGGGGCAAGAGATCTAGGAGGCGAGGACGAAGGTGCTGGGCACCCCAGAAGAGCTCCGTCAAGTAAAGCAAATTGCAGATGGTAAGCCATACACTACAAAAAAAAGACACATCCATGACATTTTGGGCCGAACGATTTTTTCCGGTCATGCTTATGACACTTCTATGAGCATAATTGTGACAAGACCCGGTATCATCATAGCTGTGGTGGGATCCTACTTCTATGAAAAAAGATCATGACAACAAATGGCATTTTCGTCCTGGGCGGGCTGGAGACGCAGCTGCATGACATTCTTTGGGACGTCCATGACAAAAAACCGTGGTAGAAGCGATGGCGAGGAAAATATCGAGGAGTTCCCGGTTACGGTGGGTGGTCAAGGCCGAGCGATGCATAGAGGGATTGCGCATTTCTCTCATACACGTACGTGCGTGGGTGCGAGGAATTGGGCTCTAACTGAACCCGAGTGAGGCGTTCACCTACTGAACGTGAGCGATTGCACTGGCTACGCGTTACTGAACCCGAGCGATCGCTCGATCCCTGGTTGTTAACTGAACCTGATCGAGCGAGTCCTTCGTTACCGCCGCTACCTGAAGCTGATCGAACCTGCCACCTCTTGATGAACAATGAGCGTTGTTGGGGGGTGGATGAACAATTCCTGGCGGGGGTTGGATGAACAGGACCCCATGGTAGTAGAGGCCGTTGCCGCTGAATGAACAGGACCCCGATCGAGCCGGTTGGGGGTGGATGAACAGGACCCCATGGAGGGTTGGTTGAACCGTAGCCAGTGGAGGGCTGGATGAATAGCAGCCTGTGGAGGGCTAGTTGAACAGTAGCCGGTGGAGGCTGGATGAACAGTAGCTGGTGCAGGCAGGAGGGGGGCGCCATGGATGAACATTCACAGGTGGAGGCTTGAGGAGGTCGACGGTGGATGAACAGTAGCCTGTGGAGGCTAGAGCGTGGAAGTAGAATGTGGATGAACAGTAGCCCGTGGAGTCCCGTTTTGTGGTACACCACACCCCTCCCGATGAACAGGACCCCCGTTTCGACCGTAGGAGGTCAAAGAGAAGTCTGTTTCCTTCATTGTGCGGTACGCCACACCCATCCCGATCAACAGGACGCCGTTTCGACCGTAGGAGGTCGACGAGAAGTCCGTTTCCACCGTTTTGTGATACGCCAGACCCCTCCCGGTGCACAAGATCCCGTATTGTAGGTGGTCGAACAGAAGGCCATTTCCTCCGTTCTGCGGTACGCCAGGCCTTGTTTCGGCTGTTCCGTCCAAGCCGGTTGGCTCCTGATGAATAGGACGCATTCCGTTGCCTCTTGACGAATACGATGCAGTTTTTCTGTTTCGACCAAGCCGGTTGGCTGCCAATGAACAGGACGCATTTTGTTGCCTCCCGACGAACACGATGCAGTTTCTCCGTTTCGACCAAGCTGGTTGGCTATGGATGAAGAGGACGCAATCGCCGCTCTCTGCTGCCTCTCCATGTACACGAGCCCTGGCCGTATGTATGCGCGAGTAGGCGTTCGAGACCCCACCCGTATGTACGTACAAGGCCGTATTTACTTTCTTGCACCCTGGCTGTCTGTACGTGTACACGATATTGATGGGACTGCATGACATTCTACGTTCGCGCCAATACTACGACACGTGCCCTTCCTTACTCGGCCATGGTTCATCACTGCAGCCTGCAGACAGACCGATTGACCAGTATGTACATACACGTTCGCGACCAGACAGACAACCCTATGTACGGTTCGATCGTGTGGGTCCCAGCTGTCAGGGAGGTAAGGAGGCACTTCCTTGCATGCGAAGATATAGCTGCTGGGTCCTAGCTGTCACGGGGAGAATCATATTTTTTGCCCGTAATATGGACGCACTTCCTTGCGTGCGAAGATGTAGCTGGTGGCTCCTAGCAGTCAGGGGGAAACGTTTTTTCATGAAATACGATGGCCTGTCCGGTGGGTCCCTGTTGTCAGGTGGAGGAATCATTATTTTGCGTGTAATAAGGAGGCACTTCCTTGCTGCAGCTGTGGACCCAGCTGTCAGTCTCTCCATGTACTGTACTCTTCCAATGGAGGTCATTCCTTGACCACATTGACCACGCCGTGCTGAGAGCACCAAGGCAGTGGATGACGGCAAGGCCTAAGAAGGGGACGACACGGAGCCGGGGAAGACACGACAGTGGATGCCCACGCGGAGAGGAGTACGAGGGTTGACTGGTTCGGCTGCGGTGTGAGGCTATCGTCGCTGTAGAATAACAGGGGTTGTGGGTGAGTAGAGGGATGGCCTGGACAGAGGTTGGAGTAGGGATGGGCAGTTAGGCCTATGCGGCAGCAGAGCCGACCACGGGAGGGAGGAGTAGGTGGCACGACCGGTGCTGGTTTGGGTGGCTGGAGCAAGAAGACCAGAAGTTGAAGAAGCACTACGCCCATTGGATGTACATAGTATGGTCACTGGAGCTAGAATCATCCATATTTACTAAGTTGACAAAGCCCTCCGTCCATGTCAGTAGGCCCACAAGTCAGCCTCCCACTATGGTGGGTCCCAGCTAGCAGCAGGAATATTCATTTTTTTGTAATAAGGAGGCACTTCCTTGCATGCAAAGATATAGCTGGTGGGTCCAAGATGTCAGCGGGGTGAACGTATTTTTTGCGAAATACAGAGGCCCTTTCGGTGGGTCCCAGCTGTCAGGTGGAGGAATCATTATTTTGTGCGTAATAAGGAGCATTTTCTTGCGTGCGGCCGTGGACCCAGCTGTCAGCCTCTCCACGTACAGTCCACTTCTAATGGATGTCGTTCGTTGACCAAGCCGTGCCGAGAGCACCAGGGCGGTGGACGATGGCGAGGCCTAGGAAGGGAATGACATGGAGCCAGGGAAGACTCAGCAGTTGTTTCCCACACGGAGGGGAGTACGAGGGGTTACAGGTTCGTCCGTCATCGCCAGAGAATAACAACATGTGTGGGTGAGTAGAGGGATGGCTAGACTAGCAATGGGAGTACGATGGGGTAGTGAGGCCTGCGCGGCAGCACAACCGACCGCGGGAGGAGGGAGTAGGCGGTCCTGCCGGTGCTTGTTTGAGCGGCTGGAGCAGGAAGAGCAGAGATTGAAGAAGCACGACGGCCGTTGGATGGACATCCAACAGTCATTGCTCTCGTGAGTTGACCAAGTTGACATGGCATTGCGTCTGTGTCAACCTTTTTTTAGGAAAGCATACGCGTCAACCTACAGTAGGCGCACAAATCAGCCTCAAATGTGTGGAAAACAGCATACATCCCATCTGCCATTACTTATAATAATTTATAGCCCATTTGCTAATTCTTAAGGATTTTTTGGAGCCCATCTTCTTTTTGTTAGCATTACAGCCCATATTGTGGCCGCGGTTAAAAATTATACTAAATTTTGCATATTTCAGTGCGGTCAACTATTTTTAATTCCAAAATTTCGAGTCACATTCAAACTAATTTGAAAAATAAATTTATATAAATATATAATCCAAATAATTGTCCACGCATGAAAATCAATGGAATTTAAAATCTTGAAATGAAAAAAATTGAAACTAATTCCCGGTTTGATGTGTTTTAAAGATCTATAGCCCATTTCTCATTACTGATAGCCCATTCTTAGGGCAAGCTGAATGAAACTCTCCTCGTCTTAAAAGATTTGCAGCCCAGCAGGGCTGACAAAGCAAGTAGGCCTCGTTTGGGTATTTCGTTAAAAAAAGTATAACCAGGCTAGCCATTTTCAGCAAGATTAAACACAACTGGGCTCATGATGTGGGAAATATAAATAAAACCCTGGCTAGACGGGTAACAGCCCCCACACAGCCCTATTGTTAGCTTGATCCGTCTCTAAAACTAGTATCAATAACAACTGCTTGTTCCTAAAAAAGAGAGTAAATAACAATTGCGCGACCTGCTGGGTCCCTCGTGTCAGCCGCTCGTTGTGTAATTCTCTCGTTTATTGACTATGTTGACAATGGCGTGCGCCCCAGATGTCCGACCATTAGGAGGAACAATTTTTTGGGCTTGTAATAACGAGGCACTTGCTTGCGTGCTGCCATGACCCTGGTGGATCCCTACTGTCATCCTCTCCACGTACAGTCATCTCCTTGTTCCTCTCTGTTGTTGACAGTGTTGACAACTCAAGAGGGCGGTGCACCGCGCACGGAGAGCAAACCAAGGTGGAGGTTGACCGTAAGGCCTCAGACAGAACGAACAGGAGCTGTGGAAGATGTGTCGGTCTAGTCGCAGGCAGAGGGGAGTACGAGAGTTGACTGATTCGGGTGTGGGTGCGTGATGGGGCTGACATCACCGGAGAATAACATGACGTGTGGGGGAATAGAGGGAGGGACTAGCGGGCGTTGGAAGCTACGATAGGGTGGCGGAGGCGCAACCAGCCGTGGGAGGCGGCAGCCGAAGGAATCGACAGGGTGGTTTGGTTTGGGCGGCTGGAGGAAAAAGACAAGATATAGAAGATACACGACAGATGTTGGATGTCAATCCAACGGCTGGTAGGTAGAATTGTTTGTTGACTAGCTAGTAAGTCGACAACACCTTGAATAGGCTTTTTCCTCGTGGGTCCCAAATGTCAGAATCCAAATCTGTCACGGTCATACAACCTTTCTTATGAAATTTTACAGCCTATTTGGTATGCTAGTTCAAAATAAGTTTGTGGGTGCTGGTGGGGGCTAATCACTTGGGTTCTGTAATGCACAGTGAGCTCAAGCAGCCGGTGAGAGTGATGTTATTTCCCTTGGTTGGTATTTTTTACAATATTTCACTCTTAATTAAACAAATGTCAAGCCATTTGGCTTGTTTCAAAGAAAAAATATGACAGTCCCAGTCGAGTTGAAAAGGGAAACAACATCTACCTCCAGCTTACAAACTGAACAAAAGCACGAGGGTTAATTGTTCATCAGGTTTAGAGAAAACCCAGATTAAAAAGGGCAACAACATCTAACTCCAGCACTGCTTTCGGCAGTCACAGTCAAATGGATAGGTCAGGTCCATAGAATGAACATCCTGGGTCGTAAAATTTACTGGATTATGACAACAAGATGTTGTAAATAGAAGCCCGACACGTTCAGAAGCTCTTTTGTCCACCTGAAACTCCTTTTTTTGCTCTTCGACATACCCATCCGTCAAAACCATGCTGCTGATAAACTTAAGCCTGATGGACAATAGTAACCTCGCATTCAGCAGGAAGAATGGGACAAATATAGTGTTTGCATGGTTGGCTACATATCATTCCAGGGTTATTGTCTTCAATCGAATGTCATGAGAAGTGAGAAATCCCGGTGCTTACGAATCCACTGAGTGGTTATAACTTTCTTACCACATCCCATTGCCTAAATAGACATGAAGATTCAAAATAGTTAAGGTCTAAAAAAAGAGTGTCGAAAGAGCAACAGCGGAACGGTTAATTCTAGTACACTATATGCGGGCTTCCAATGTGCGTCAAATTATCACCTTTATATACAACTTCTCCAGACAAGGAAAGCATTGCAGCAAGCCAATAATCTTGTTCATATCAAAACTATTCATTTGGATATATAAGATCTTGACAAAATCCAGCACCATTGATAGGCTATCCATGGAGAAACTCTTCACTGAGCATAGAACATAATATTAGTACAAAATGTGTACTCCAAGATGATATATAACTTATGTGCAGAAATTTAAAATACAGCTTATGGTTACAAGTGTAGATGATAATATACAGTACCTGAAGAACTATGGAGCCAAACACCATCTTGAAATGAGCACATCGATCATGTATTACACCCAAGGTCTCCAGTTTAGGCGCGGAGAGGATGATTATTTGCGACGGTGAATAACTAGAATCAAGGATAGACCTTTGAAGTGAAGGGGCATCTTGGATGAGCTTCCTTCCATCAAAAGAAATTCCAATTCTTACATGGTTAGGCGATTTTAATTGGAGACAACCGATTCTAACTGTGAAAACAAGCACCAAGCACTCCAGGGCAGGGCAACTGGAGTAGATGATGATGTGCAATGAGGCCTCCGATATACGAACCCGCACAAGTGAAAGTTTTTTGAGAAATGGGAGTTGAAGGTTTAGTACCAGATTGTCTGGTAAGTAGCACAACGCAAAGGTGGCGGTGTGGAGAGAGGAGGAAAGCCGCGAGATGGACATCGGTGCTGAGGGCACAAGTACATGTCATTCGGTATCTGGTAGGTGATTTCCTGTGGAATAGTAGAACTCAAGCAGCTGTAGTTCTGTGAATTCAGGAGATTTCAGCCAGGCATCCATCATGCAGGGCATGGTAATCTTGCTCAGGTAGCATGACGGGATGCAGAGGCTTTGAACGGAGCCCTGGTAGGAGGAGATGATGGCTCTAGGGAGTTCAAAATCATTAAAGAGAGATAGCTAATGATAGTCAAGATTAAGGGGCACGTCGCTCCATAGAGGGCGCCACCGAATTGAGAGGACTTGGGTGCGGCTGTAGTCCTTGGTGGGGAGAAGCGAGATGATCTCCCCAGCGTTGGTGTCCAGGAGATCACTTTTGCGGTCCACCCGAGATTCTATGGTTCCTGGGATCCAATGGGGGCGGGCTCGCCGCTTCTCCCCGCACTGCCGAGTGTGGGATCTACAACAGGCATCGCCGCTGGCGGGAGCCTCATCTTCTTGGCGCTGGGGTCAGCCGACTCCATTTTCCGCGAGGGTGTCGCGTTGATCTCACAGATTTGAGCAGAGTGACGAATGACGAGCCTAGTTGTAGAGCGAGTGAAGAAGAAGCGGAAATGGGTTTTTTCTGTAGTAGTGAGGAAGAAGGGGAGCTGGGTTAGTGAGGTGAGGAATTTGGGGGTACGAGTGGAGCGAGCTGATGTGAGGTGGGTGGGAGTGAGGAGGAAGAAGAGCACCCAGGTTTTGGGGGGGGCAGTGTGCTGGGTAGCACCTCTCGTTAAGTAAATATATGGGCTTTTGAATTGATTTTATTATTTACTAGGGTGGATGGGCTGTTCTGTCTTGGGCCCAGAGAAACAATTACTACTAGTACAGTGGGGACACTACAGGTACCGAGAAAAACAATTACTACTAGTACAGTGGATACACTACCGCTTCTCACTCCTCTAAGGTCATCGAAACGTCTCCCTCTACTCAATGTCGTTTTCCTTTTGTTCACTGACATGCGGGCCATGCAGCGCACGGGCCCGAATGCCATCCACCAAATTAGAAGGCAGTATGCAGGCGAAGAGTCACCCCGGTCGTAGCACAGCAGTAGCGAGCCGTCATATCACAAAACCCCACCTCCCTGCAGTCTAAGTTTGACGGACGAAGCAACCATCATTTCTCTCTTCGCTGAATCCCCTTCTCCCTCACTGTCTTCAAGAAAGCCAACAAGGGCATCTGCCACTGTTCTTCTCTCCCAACGAAGGGAAGGTAAGCGGATCCGTGATGTTGGTATATTTTCGTATAGAAAAAAATAACTTTTGCAAAGCAGTAACCGATCCTCACTCTTTTTTTGTTTCATTTTCATTGCGATTGTGTTTTCCTTTCAGTGGTCTCCTAGTACTCGTCAGTTTCATGATGGACCAAGGAGAACTAGGCAGAGATCAGCCGATGTTGGAGCAGACGCGGGAGGCTGATCCCCATGAGACAAAGAGCTCCAAGAAGATGGTGGCAGCCACCGAGCCGACCCAGATACGATCACGGCCACTACTAAGATGGTCAATGCCCCGTTTGAGGTTATAGCCCCTGTGGCCCTGCAGGAGTAGTTTTCCCCTTTCGAGGATGTGCCCCCCCCCCCCCGCTGAGCTGCCCACAGTGATTTTCTTCTTTGCTGATCTCGATTGTGGTTTTTCACGTAAATATGTGGTGATATATAATGCAAAATTTTATTAGCTTCCCTGTCATGCATACTTTTGACTGTACACAGTGGTTTAAATAACTTATGTTTCTTATACTGGAAAGTAATTCAGAATTTTTTTTCTATTTCAATTAGAGCCCTAATGCAAACAATGATTGTGTGGTTGTACATGTCACTCACGATGAGGCGGATGACCTAAATATATGCACTGGGAAAACAGAGTTCTTAGGCTGTTGGATCCTGGAAGCCATTTGCACTTATACCAATGTCGAGATGTATTCTAGCCTCACTGTTGTCTGGCGTGTTGTCCAGGGTGTACTGAACCACAAGAAGTTCAAAGCTACTCCTTCGTTTGTCAGGCATACTATTTTTGTCAAGCTTATAGAGGAAGATGACATGGCATGCCTCCATAAACAAGTTTATGAGTGGCAAGGACAAAAGGTTATCTTAAGAAAGGTTCACAGGATTTAGCTGCTGCCGAACGTCCTCATTGATGTTCATGGCAAGGTCCGCCTTGTGTCCATCCCAAATTAGATCGAGGCATGAAATAGTTGCCCCAGCTAGTGTTTAATGGTAGTTTGGATTTTTTCTAATTATCCAAACCTTGCCTATTATCGAGCCCTCTGGGCTAGTACTCTATTTGAATCCGTCTATGGGAACTGCTGCTACTTTTGTGTGCCCGTGAATCATGTGAGAACCATCCTAATTGTTGCCGAAACAGATGCGTCCTCACTAGTTTTTTCATGAATATGGCATGGTAAGACATAAGTTGTCATGGTTTATCATACGAGTAGTGTGTGTTTGATGAAATAGAGTACTCGTTCGAGAACTGTGCGCCGACGTATACATAGGGTGCGTAAGGCTAGTTAAGTACTTGTAAACACTGTTGGTGCTACCCCACTTGCAAGCAGTTGTGTAACAACATGGCACATTGGCTCAGATCGATTCAACACTAGAAAAGTCGGCAATCGACTAGCTAACAATCAATAATTTGATGTCTAACATATAAGCAACTATGTATCTTGTTACAGTGGTTCATGCAGTTAACTGACGCCACAATGTAAATTCCAAACGTTCACACGCTAGTCCAACGTTCATGTGGAACATTCACATTAAACTCGGCTTCATAAAATAATTGAAAATCATAAGTTAAGCAATTTTATACATCTCAATGATTCATAGAACATAACAAACATATACTAGTTCACAGCAAAAGACAAAGTTGTGAGAAGGTTTACAAATCAGTAAAAATCAAGAAAGATTTCTCTAAGCAAAGTGCCTCCCTAGGCAGGCATTAATTTCCTGGAGTTCACTCTAGTTTTTCTTGTTGCCACCATCCAGGGTTAGGTTTTCTCATTCTAGAATAACCAATTCTAATTGTGTTCTCAGTTGGAATGCTGAACTGAACCATGTAGTGTACTGACCATCTAAACTTCTTATGCAGTTCCACTAAATTTAAGCACCGCTATTTGCATAAATAAGCAGACCACAATGCCTCTTGTCCATGCACATGTCCCAAAAACCTCCGTGTAGCCGTGCCGGCTAGTACTGGTCCATGGATGAACTGGGGGAAAGTGCATTCCATACTAGGATGAAGTTGTTTCGCTCGTCCCTGCACTGCAATCAGGAAGTAAAACATATGAATCAACTTCTTTTAGATTGCGTTGGTTAGTCTACCTAGTTACTACCAATGTAGGAATACCTGGAAGACGGGTGGTTAGACGACGATATCTAGGAATAGCCATATCATTTTGTGCAGTTCTACTAATACTGAGGTGTGTACTTTTGATTGCGCAGATAGAAACGATATGGAGACATACATCCCTGTTTGCACAAGTATGAAATACGGTTATTTAAACAGTGATAGTTATTTGTAGTGGCATATGATTAACAATAACATCTATTGTGTTATAATTGGCACTACATTGACAGTATGAAAGTGCCCATGGACAAGAGGCATTAGTATTACTGTCATGAGAGTAGCACATGGTCGCTAAATGTGCAATCTAATTTGTGCAGTTCCATTGGGATGAAGCAATGTTAGCGGTGTGAGATTTAAGTGTAACTGCAAAAACACAACTCATGGGAAATAAAGCAAGATGGAAGCACTTCATAAAATAGTGGTGGCATTGCTTCAATTTATTAACGGCACTAGACCATTACTTAATAGTGATATTAGGTGGCATTGCTTCAATTTATCGACGACACTAGACCACTACTTAATATTGACAATAGGTGGCATTGCTTAATGCTTCATGTGATTTTACATTAACGGTAGCGATATGGGCATAGGGACATCATGGGCATAAAGTGGCGCGGTAGATGTGGTTGCCAAGTCGGCAAACACTTACACAACATGTCTGCATTTGTCCCATTTTGACCCCCAGACGCCGATGACCTAAGTCACGTAATTCAGCAGCCAGAGGAATTGGCCAGGCAATTCTGGACACGGTTCCTAACAAAGAAAAATCAAATAGTCGACTGTCTGGACGCTAAGGCCCTAGCAGCCTTCAAGCACAATATCCATGACGAGTGGCTTGCCCGGCACCTTGGACAGGAAAATCCGAAGTCTATGGCAGCACTCACGACACTCATGACCCGCTTTTGCATGGGAGAAGACAGTTGGCTTGCTCGTAGAAACAATATGACCAAGACCCTGGTAATTCAGATACCAGGGAGAGTAGTGGCAGGTCGCGTCGCAACAAGCAGAAGCGTCGCATTAACGGCGACAATACTGAGGATACGGCAGTTAATGCCAGATTCAGAGGCTCTAAATCCGGTCAGCGGAAAAAGCCGTTCAAAAGGAATCCTAGGGGCCCATCCAATTTGGACCGAATACTCGACCTCTTATGCCAGATACATGGCACCCCCGAAAAGCCGGCCAATCACACCAACAGGGATTGTTGGGTGTTCAAGCAGGCAGGCAAATTAAATGCCGAAAATAAAGACAGGGGGCTGCATAGCGATGATGACGAGGAGCCTCGGCCACCGAACAACAGTGGACAGAAGGGTTTTCCCCCACAAGTGCGGACGGTGAACATGATATACGCAATCCACATCCCCAAAAGGGAGCGGAAGTGTGCGTTAAGGGACGTATACGCGGTAGAGCCAGTCGCCCCAAAGTTCAACCCATGGTCCTCCTGCTCGATCACCTTTGATCGAAGGGACCACCCCACTAGCATCCGTCATAGCGGATTCGCCGCATTGGTTTTAGACCCAATTATTGACAGATTTCGTCTCACTAGAGTCCTTATGGACGGCGGCAGCAGCCTGAACCTGCTTTACTAGGATACAGTGTGGAAAATGGGCATAGATCCCTCGAGGATTAAGCCCACCAAAATGACCTTTAAAGGCGTAATACCAGGTGTAGAGGCCAACTGTACAGGCTCAGTCACACTTGAAGTGGTCTTCGGATCTCCGGATAATTTCCGAAGCAAGGAGTTAATCTTCGACATAGTCCCATTCCGCAGTGGCTATCACGCACTGCTCGGGCGAACCGCATTTGCCAAGTTCAATGCGGTACCGCACTACGCATACCTTAAGCTCAAAATGCCAGGCCCTCGAGGAGTAATTACGGTCAATGGAAACACCGAACGCTCCCTCCGAATGGAGGAGCACAAGGCGGACCTTGCAGCAGAAGTACAAAGCAGCCTCTCCAGGCAGTTCTCTAGTCCGGCCATTAAACGACCGGACACCGTCAAGCGCGCCCGGAGTAACCTACAACAAGACCGCCTGGCACGACCGGAGCAGGCGTAGCAATGCGGCCCCAACCCCAGCCCTCGCAAAAATGCGATACCAGTACTTCGCGTACATAACTACGCTCTAGAAATACCATGGGTACAGGGGGAGGGGCACCATCACGGCATGCCCGAAACATGGCTTAAACCGCACCAGGGGTGGCTGATTTTTTAATTTTATCTTACTTTCAGGACTCCACTCTTCGGAAGGCCTGTTCGGCAGTTCAATTGCCGCACAAACGATGCAAGAACCAGGGAAGCAGACAAGCCACGCTGCATTACGGAACTCCCAGGTGGTCTCTATCACGAGCAGTATACCTGTTTCGCATACTATTCCACAGCTTGCCCCTAGAACGGACATGTTAAATAGTCCAACCTTTTGCTTATCGCATTATTTGTATCGTTCTGCTTTGATCGCAGCCCTCTTTAATAAACAATGCATAGCTTTTGTCTATTTTTGCATTACTCTTTTTTATATGTTCCTTAACAACATGTTGCACCCGTACACTTTGGTACGGCCAAAATACGCCAGGGGCTTCAGTACCCCTCAACATGGTGTGAGAAGTCCGAACACTTTAACAAGTGCGGCACCCCGAACTTATAGCATTATATGCATCGGCTCCGAATCATGTCTTGGGTCAATAGTTGGGTTTGCCCGGCTCCTATGTTTTGGTGCCTTACGTTCCGCTATATCGGCTAAGGTAGCACTAGGAGAACCACTGCGATTGTGCCCCAGTTGAGCTGGGTCGAGCACCTCAGTGGAGAAAGCTAAAACTGACTGTCATGATGAAGCGAGAGCTGGTCGCTGTTCGAGAGGTTTTTTCGAGTCCTTAAAGACTTATGCCGCTTAGGGCGAGGAGTCGGCTCCCTCCGGCCAAGGCGTGGATAGCGCCCCGAACTCGGTCTTCCGAGTACCAGGGGCTTCGCCGAAATTTAAAATTATAGAATTCTATGGCTAAGTGAGAGTGTTCACGCATTATAGTACGATTGCCTTGTTCGTTGGGCTGAGCGCCTCCCTCGAAGGACCCAAACATGGGAAAAAGAGTGCTCAGGTTTATCCCCGAACACCCCAGCACTAGCGGCATGGGGGCAGAAGCCGACGACTCGCCATCTCTCAGAATTGATAAACAGCCGAACAGAAGGTAATATTTTAAATTCAAATAGCATTGCTTAGCGCATATGAACAAGTTTTCAACGCACAGGACAAAACGAGCGAGTTTTACTCAAAAATTACATCCCTAGGACATTCATCCACCACAAGGCAGGCACCCTTCAGAACATCCTTATAATAATTCTCGGGCTTGCGATGCTCCTTCCTCAGCGGTGGCCCATCCTTCACAAGCTTCTCAGCATCCAGCTTGCCCCAGTGCACATTAGCACGGGCAAGGGCCCTACGGGCACCTTCAATGCAGACGGAGCGCTTGATGACTTCGAGCCTTGGACAGGCCTCCACCAGCCGCCGCACCAGCCCGAAATAGCTCCCAGGCAGAGCCACTTCAGGCCACAGCCGAACTATGAAGCCCTTCATGGCCTGTTCGGCCGCCTTGTGGAGCTCGACCAGTTGCTTCAGCTGGTCGCTCAGGGGCACGGGGTGTCCGGCCTCAGCATACTGAGACCAGAAAACCTTCTTTGTCGAGATGCCCTCCTCGGCTCGATAGAATGCGGCGGGATCGGACACACTCCGGGGAAGATCTGCGAACGCTCCTGGAGAGCTCCGGATTCGGGTAAGTAACTAGTAACTCACGTTTATGTGTTTTCTTTGCATAAAGAATGCCTTACCCGCCGCTATCTTCTTCACCTCATCCAACTCCTGGAGGGTCTTCTGGGATTCAGCCTTGGCAGACTTGGCATTTTCAATAGCCGCCGCGAACTCGGACGCTCGCGTCTTTGAGTCAAGCTCCAAACTCTCATGTTTTGTCATGAGAACCTGGAGCTCTTGCTGCACCTTGCCAACCTGGGCCTCGTACTTCTCCCGCTCGGTGCGCTCCGTGGCCGCCCTCTTCTCGGCCTCGACCAGCACTTGCTTAAGCGTCGCCACCTCAGACGTGGCCCCTACAATAGCCACGATAATCCTTTCATTTTTTTTGCAATTGCACCTTTTTATATTTATTTAAACAAGGTATTTCTTACCTTCATTGTCCTCGAGCTGCTTCTTGGCACTCCCGAGCTCTTGCTCGGACCGCTCGAGGTTCTGCTTTAGCATGTCCACTTCCGCAATCAGTGCCGCAGATGCAAGCAGAGAAGCCTGCATACGCATATTGACTCCTTTTTGTTAGACTCCTGCGAATTTTATTTGATCCTCTCTTCGGCTTTTCTTCCCGATCGCCAAACAGAGCATCAGGGGCTACTGTCTATGCAGTAATATTATTTACACATTCTTTACTTACCTCAAAGCCTGTCAAAAGGCTAGTACAAGCTTCAGTCAGTCCGCTCTTGGCGGACTGAACCTTCTGGACCACCGCACTCATAATGGTGCGGTGCTCCTCGTCGATGGAGGCGCCCTTGAGCGCCTCCAACAGATTGTCCGGCGCCTCCGGTTGGACGGGGGTCACCGGCACAGAGGGCCTGCTCCTCTTGGAAGAAGGTCGCCCGCCGGACTCCGGAACCTTTGAAGGTTCCGGAGTGGTGTCCGGCCTAGAGCCAGACTTGGAGCCCTGGGAGATTTTATCCCCTTCACCCCTGGAGTCCGGGAGGTCGCCTTGCGGCGCCTCCAGGACCACCTCCTCCTTGCCTGGAACCTGTTGGGACAACACTTCGGCGTCGTCCATAGGGCGGGGGGAGGAAGCCGTCGGAAGCAAATTTCACGTCCGACGAGTCCAGTGAACCGCTCGATGACGCGTCGAGCCGGTCTTTTGGTGGGCTGCATATTCATATTCGACATAAGGGAAAGTTGTGCGATAAAGGAATACTATGAATTACTCTAGTATCCGGATACTTACAATTTCTCCAGGGGCTTGGCCCTGGGCGGCCACTCCTCTTCGCCATCGTCGGCGTTGGTGGAGTAGTCCGGGGGAAGGGTTCTCCCCTTTTTGGACCCTTCGGCCTCCCCAGTTGGGGCGGCCTTCCTTTTCTTCCCTTCCCCCGCTGGAGGGGGAGAGGTCTCTTCTTCCTCCTCCTCGTCTTCGCGGGAGGAGTGCGTCTTGGATTCGTTGGATGATGAATCCAACACCTCCGGGCGTCGGGCACTCTTTCGAGTCCCCGTGGCCTTATTCTTGGCCTTCTTATCCGGCACCACATAGGGTGCCGGAACCAGCAGCTTCGCCAAACGAGCGTCCGATGGGCCTTCGGGCAAAGGAGCTGGACAGTTGATTTGTCCGGATGTCTCCTGCCAATCCTGTTAAAGGCAAGGGAGCTTAGATCCCGCATGGAGTCAAACTATGAAAAACTGGTACCCTACAGAAGGTATAAATAGCTTACCGCGCGAGCGTGACACTGCGTGCTGAATCCGCGATCCTCGGTAGCGGATGCGGGGGCCTCGGCACCTTTGAAAAGCACCTTCCAGGCATCTTCGTACGTTGTGTTGAAGAGCCTACTCAGAGTTCGGTGCCGTGCCGGGTCGAACTCCCACAGGTTGAAAGCCCGTTGTTGACACGGGAGGATCCTGCGGATGAGCATAACCTGGACTATGTTGACAAGCTTGAGCTTCTTGTCCACCAGGGTTTGGACGCATGTTTGGAGTCCGGTCAGCTCTCCTTTTTTGCCCCATGACAGGCCCGTCTCTTTCCAGGACGTGAGCCGCATTGGGGGTCCGGATCGGAACTCGGGGGCTGCGACCCACTTAGGGTCGCACGGCTCGGTGATGTAAAACCACCATGATTGCCACCCCTTTAGGGTCTCCACAAAGGAGCCCTCGAGCCAAAAGAGGTTGGGCATCTTGCCCACCATGGCGCCTCCGCACTCCGCCTGGTTGCCGCGCACCACCTTCGGTTTGACATTAGAAGTCTTGAGCCATAGGCCAAAATGGGGGTGGATGCGGAGGAAGGCCTCGCACACGACGATAAACGCCGAGATGTTGACGACAAAGTTCGGGGCCAGATCGTGGAAATCCAGGCCATAGTAGAACATGAGCCCCTGGACAAATGGGTGGAGAGGGAAACCCAGTCAGCGGAGGAAATGGGGGAGGAACACCACCCTCTCATGGGGCCTAGGGGTAGGGATGAGCTACCCCCCTTCGGGAAGCCGGTGCGCAATGTCGTTGGACAAGTATCCGGCCTTCCTTAGTCTCTTGATGTGTCCCTCCGTAACGGAGGAGACCATCCACTTGCCTCCCGCTCCGTACATGGCTGGAGAAGGTTGAGGTGGGGAGTGCGGACTTGGGCGCTGGAGCTCGAGTGCGCGAAAATGGATAGGCAAAGGAGGAAGAAGGCATAGGTGAAAAGGTGGATCCTTATCCCCTTATATGGGTGGACGCAACTACGTGTCCCCACCAGCCTGGTAAAACTCGCTTATCTCCAAGCGCCGTAATCAATGGCGCGGTTGGGTTACCCACGCCCGTATTGATGATAATCTCGGAATAAGGGGACACGATCTCTACTTTAACAAGACGTGCCAAGGAAACCGCCTCACATGACGCGCTGAGGTGGGATAATGAAACGACTCGGATAAAGGCTTGGCCGTGGTGTGTCACACTACGGAATACGTCAGCAGATTAGATTTGTGTAAATATTATTCTCTCTATGGCAATATGTGGAAACTTATTTTGCAGAGCCGGACACTATCTTTGTGTTCAAAATCTTCTATGACGTACTTGGAGGAGGAACCCGCCTTGCAATGTCGAAGACAATCTACGTGCTGGACTCGTCGTCAGTGAAGCCTGGTTCAGGGGCTACTGAGGGAGTCCTGGATTAGGGGGTGTTCGGATGGCCGGACTATACCTTCAGCCAGACTGCTGGACTATGAAGATACAAGATTGAAGACTTCGTCCCGTGTGCGGAAGGGACTTTCCTTGGCGTGGAAGGCAAGCTTGGTGATACGGATATGCAGATCTCCTACCATTGTAACCGACTCTATGTAACCCTAACCCTATCCGGTGTCTATATAAATCGGAGGGTTTTAGTTCGTAGGACGACACATTCATACACAATCATACCATAGGCTAGCTTCTAGGGTTTAGCTATCTGATCTCGTGGTAGATCTACTCTTGTACTACTCATATCATCAATATTAATCAAGCAGGATGTAGGGTTTTACCTCCATCGAGAGGGCCCGAACCTGGGTAAAACTTCGTGCCCCTTGCCTCCTGTTACCATCCGACCTAGAAGCACAGTTCGGGACCCCCTACCCGAGATCCGCCGGTTTTGACACCGACAGGGAGGAAGGAGGGGAAAGGTGGTAGGTGGTAGGTGGCTGGCGACCATAGCAGTAGCGCGGGGAGCTAAAAGACGCTACTGCTATGTCAGCTTGCAAAATATCTACGGCTAGTGTTGCACTACCTATAGCGCGGTCTAGAGAAACATGCTACTGGTAAAATGTTATACATAGAAAAAATAGCAGTAGCGCGCTTATCTAAATAGGCACTATAGATCCAAAACTAACAGTAGCGCCGGTTGGACGACCAGCGCTGCTAATATTTATTGACCAAGGGGTGTGGTGTGTTACACTTAGCAGTAGCGTGGGGCTAGGTAACAAGCGCTGCTGCTAACACATACCAGTAGCGCGCTTTCTACCCAGCGCTACTACTGACTACTAGTAGCGTGGGGTCATAAACAAACGCTACTGGTAAAATTCTATTTATAAGAATTTTCCTAGTAGTGTGCCTTCCATGTTTTCCGAGTTTTGTCGGGTGATTTGTTTTGTCTATTGCATTCATCTTTGCATCATGTGCATTGCATCATGTCATCATGCCATCTTGTCATTTCTTTTTTTAGAACTCAACTAAATAAATCGTATGGATCTTCGTTTCATTTAAATTGAGGGATATTCACAATGGTGATTTCTCTTTAGAACATATACTCCCAATATTATTAGGGACCTATATTAAATATTCCATTGTTTTGGAATCACGCATGAACCCACTTGCATATTAAATCCCTTGGCCTTTTCTTCTTCAAGTTTTGACTCGCTAGCCTTGCCAATAATTCTTTTACCACTTTCTGGAGCTCTACCAAAATTCTCAACATTTTTGGATACTCCTAAAACCAAGTCATAGTTCAAACCCATTTGAATTAAATTCAAATGAGTTTGAATTACATATTTCAATCATGCCTCTCCTATTTTTCATGGACCGTGCACATTTTTACGAGTCTGTGAAAATTATCCCCATGCCCAGATTCCACCTCTACCTGCTCTCTCCTTTCTTTCTCTTTTTCTGTTTTGTTTTAAAATGGAAATGGAATGTAGAGAGAGAGAACCCAGCCCACCTAGGCCCAGCTGTAGCCAGGCCTACCCACCATGGGCCAAGGCCCATCTCTCTCTCCCTTCTAACCCTAGGCCCGACCGAACCCTTGTCCTCTCCCTCGTTCCCTTGCGCGACCTCTCCCTTCTGCTCGATCTGTCCCTCACCTTCTCCCCTCACGCTGTTAGAGGAGCCCCTCTCCTCGCCCTTCACCGCTCGTCCTCCAGGCAGCCAACTCCGGCGGCCCCATCGCCCGTTCCTCCCTCCTCTAGCTCGCCTACACAACCAGATCAGGCCGCCTCCGCCGCCCTTGCTCGATCCCGGCTGGACCCCGCCGGCAGGGCCCCGTCACACCTCCGGAGCGCCAAGCTCATCGCCCTGCAGCCGCCATGGGCCAGCGCCACCTCCAGCCTCCCCTCCGTCTACATCGTCTCCTGCTCCTTGCCTTGAGCACCGGCGCTCCAAGGTCGGCCTCCTATGGCTCGTCGTTGTCGGGGCTCCCCACCACCAGCAATCAGCCGTGCCGCTGCCGTTTTGCAGGAGCTCAGCCTCCCTGCTTCGCCTTCGCCTGCATGCCTCCTGCTCGCCTCGCCCCTCCTCTGCCATGGCTGGCCCGAAGCTCCTGCTGTAGCCGCTGCTTCCCAGCTCCTTCCCTGCTTCGCCAAGTCCAGCGACGACTGCGCCGTTGACTCCTGCGATGCCTGCTGCTGCCGCTGTTTTTCCCCTATCAAACGAACGAGCAGCGCCTTCAGGGTGTTTCGCAAGTCCCCGCTCCGATGAACGTTTTGGAATCACCAAGTCAAACTTCAACGCGAAGACCATGTACAACTACTGATCCCATGGATGTCACCAAGTACCTCTACCAACGACCTGAACATCTACGTAACATGTACCACTACCGCCGTCTTTGGAATCGCTAAGAACGACAAGTACCTTGACGCCCGATGCATAGAACAACTACCGTCACCGATGAACCGGGTAGTAGAAATGCCAAGTACCCCTTCGATTTGATGAGACCGGCAAGTTCGAAGACCCCAAGTACCTCTTCAAAACGACCGAGTACCACCACCGTCGACCCTCGAAGACCTCATGGACGTCAAGTTCCTCGTTGTGACCCCGAACACCTATGGAGTCTGTACAACTATGAAACGAGAATGACTACTTCCACTACGAACGTCCCGAGAACATCTACTTCCTCTACTTTGCACCGAACGAGAACCGTCCCGTTTGCATGCTTTAAAGTTATACCGCCGAGAATGACCGCCCGTGGACGAATGCATATGTTGTATGAAATGCTCGCGTTTGCACCATGCCCAACGTGTTTCTTGAATGTTCCCCGTTGCCTTACCTTCATCTCGTGGGACACCCAGTTACGGGGGTCAACCCACCTTCCTTGCATGACACGCTCCCACCACACTTGTTCCTTTGCACCAGCATCTCAACTAAGTTGCCGGATCATCGGAATGTTGCCGTGGTAACATATCCATTTCGCCTTGTGGCACCCCTTTTCCTTCCGTCCTGGCGACAATGCTTCATATCATGTTCATGTCAACCTTTTCATAAAATTGCATAAAACTTGCATATGTCATCCGCATCATGATAATAACATTTAAAATGTTGAAAATTGTTTTTGCATTAAATTGCTAAATGCATATGGGGATTTACCGGAATTGTAGTTTGATGTTTCCGTCCCCATTTAAATTGTTTAGATTGTGTAGTTTACTTTTGCCTCACCTCTTGCCATGTTTAACAATATTTAATATTGTTGAGTAGCCTAACCGGGAGTGAACTAAATAATCGAATGTGGTGTTTCATCAATATGCATCTCGTTGCATATTGAGCTCCACTTAACTTGTAGTTTTGTTTGTGCACTTTGCCATGCCATGCATATTTAAACCGGACATGCATCATACTTGATTGTGCATCATGCCATGTTTATGCTTGTTAGTTTACTATGTTGCTTGCTTCTTTCCGGGTTGCTTCTCTCATTAGCTTCGGTTTCGTTCTGGAGTGGTGAGGTTCTGTTCGACTACGTCTGTTTGTCTACTTCTTGGACTCGTTCTTCTTCCTTGCGGGATCTCAGGCAAGATGACCATACCCTCGAAATCACTTCTATCTTTGCTTGCTAGTTGTTCGCTCTTTCGCTATGTCGCGCTACCTACCACTTGTTTATCATGCCTCCCATTTTGCCATGTCAAGCCTCTAACCCACCTTCCTAGCAAACCGTTGTTTGGCTATGTTACCGCTTTGCTCAGCCCCTCTTATAGCGTTCTTAGTTGCAGATGAAGCTGAAGTTTGTTCCATGTAGGAACATGGATATGTTGGGATATCACAATATCTCTTATTTTAATTAATGCATCTATATACTTGGTAAAGGGTGGAAGGCTCGGCCTTATGCCTGGTGTTTTGTTCCACTCTTGCCGCCCTAGTTTCTGTCATACCGGTGTATGTTACTTGATTTTGCGTTCCTTACGGGGTTGGGTGTTATGGGAACCCCTTGACAGTTCGCGTTGAATAAAACTCCTCTAGTAAGGCCCAACCTTGGTTTTAACATTCACCACCTAAGCCTTTTTCCCTTGGAATCTACAGAGTCAAGGGTCATCTTTATTTTAATCCCCTGGGCTAGTGCTCCTCTGAGTGTTGGTCCAACCTGAGCGATGTCCGGCGCCCCCTGGGCAACCAGGGTCTACGCCAACCCGACGTTTGGCATATCCGGTGTGCCCTGAGAACGAGATACGTGCGACTCCTATCGGGATTTGTCATCACATCGGGCGGCTTTGCTGGTCTTGTTTTATCATTGTCAAAATCTCTTGTAACTGGGATTCTGAGACTGATCGGGTCTTCCCGGGAGAACGAATATCCTTCGTTGACCATGAGAGCTTGTGATGGGCGAAGTTGGGACACCCCTGCAGGGTATAAACTTTCGAGAGCCGTGTCCGCGGTTATGTGGCATATGGGAATTTGTTAATGTCCAGTTGTAGAGAACTTGACACTTAACTTAATTAAAATGCATCAATCACGTGTGTATCCGTGATGGTCTCTTTTTGGTGGAGTCCGGGAAGTGAACATGGTTCTTGTGTTATGCTTGAACGTAAGTAGTTTCAAGATCACTTCTCTATCACTTCTAGCTTCTCGTCCATTGCGTTGTTTCTCTTCTCGCTCTTATTTGCGTATGTTAGACACCATATATGCTAGTGCTTGCTGTAGCTCCACCTCACTACCTTCTCCTACCCATAAGCTTAAATAGCCTTGATCTCGCGGGTGTGAGATTGCTGAGTCCTCGTGACTCACAGATACTTCCAAACAGTTGCAGGTTCCAATGATACCAGTGTAGGTGGCGCAACCCATCTCAAGTGGGAGCTCGATGAAGTTCTTGTTCGTTGTTTTGTTTTGTTTCCTGTTGATCAGTAGTGGAGTCCAGTTGGGACGATCGGAGATCTAGCATTTGGGATTGTCTTCTTTTATGTTGGTTCCGTAGTCGGACCTTGATTGTACTCTGGATGATGTATGTTTACTTGTTAATTGTGTGAAGTGGCGATTATAAGCCAACTCTTTATCCCTTTCTTATTGAATACATGGGATTGTGTGAATATTACCCCACTTGCGACTAAACCACCATGCGGTTATGCCTCTAAGTCATGCCTCGACACGTGGGAGATATAGCCGCATCGTGGATGTTACAAGTTGGTAATCAGAGCCATCCCCGACTTAGGAGCCCCCTGCTTGATCGAATCGCTGACATTGTTGAGTCTAGAACAAAATGTTTTGAGTCTTAGGATTATATATATCGGAGAGTAGGATTCTTTTTACTCCTCAGTCCCTTCGTCGCTCTGGTGAGGCCTCCTAACGTAGAAGTTTTGACTTTCCTGTCCTCAAATTTCACGAATTTTTTTTAGGATCACGCAGGTATTTTGGAATCGTTCCAATATTCTTTTGACGAGAACATTGTTCTTGGTGCCTCCTAACATTTAGGGGTTGTGGCAGTGTCCCGGGGAGTAGAGCTCCAAGGTGTTGTCATCACAATTTTATCATTGCAGTTCTGGAATACGTGAGTTTCGCCGACATCGAAAATCTCTTTTATGCAGTTGTTGGTGAGATAACCTCGACGCCACCCAGTACTGGGGTGGGAGTTCAGGAGTATTGCCAAAACTCGTATAATGGATGCTTTTCGAAGGTTGAGGTACATGATTTCCGAAGGTTTCTTGGTTATGTGCTGAAGGATGGATACAGCTGGATGTAGGGATTGTTTAGTTTGGGTGAGATATATTGCTTCCCCTGTATCCCCAACACCTAATTGTATAACTAGACAGTTTCAGGAGTTTATAGGTGGGAATTCAAGTAGCTCCTAGAATATCTTTCCAACAGACATATGATACGATATGGGATCTATCATATGTTTGTTTCCGGTTTATTCTGCAAGCCAAATCCTTTGTTTTGTTTTGAGTTGTGGTATTCGAGTTACTTTGATGTCAAGTGTTGATTCCATACCTTTCCTAAACGTTGTTCTCATATTCCTATGTGTATATTAATCCTTTCGATCATCAAGTTTGCCATCTCAATTTCTTCTCAACCGGCGTGCTTCTCTTCAAGTGGATCCGATCATTCCTACATTCGCAAGATCAATTCTAAGTCTTTCCAACGGTGTTTGTTTCATCCGTGCCAGTTGTCTTTGTTTTTTCCCACCCTCCCACCCTTTATCTTCAAGGATTCAGATTTCTTAATCAAGTATCCATTTTATTCATGTGAACTTTCTTCATGCCTTTCCTTCAATGTTCTTAACCGGTGATTTCTCATGGAGATGCTCACGAGCGTCAAGTTCAACATTCGTCGTTCTCATTTTTTCTCTCCGATGGATTCAATGCAATATTTTGGTGTTGCTCATATCCCTTTTCCTTGTTTCAAATGATTTCTCATGCCGGTGCACCTCTTAATCATTCACTTCTCGCTATTCATTTGTTCTGGAGTGCTGAAGATATCTCAGAAGGCTCGTCTTTTCATTCAAGATCTGTTCAACCTATTTTGAGGTTGTTATCTCATTCAAGCCATTTAATTCAACCGGCGAAATCTCTCTTTCAAATCGTTCAATGGTGTATCTTTTGAGTGGGCCCTAACCCACAGGTCTTTTCCCAGGATCTTACCTGACTCTTCTATTTTCCCGGAGCTATTCCCAAAATCTTTTCAATGTTTGCCATAAGAATGAGTTATCATCAGTCAAATGTCTTTCTCCAAGATCTTTCAAATTCTTTTCCTTGTTGGTTTAACCTTTCTAATTATCATTCCGGAGTGCCTCAACAATTCACGATGGTGTTTCTCATCATCATTCTCTGCATTTGAAGACCGAAAAAGAGTTTCTCCTCCAAATCTTACCCATTCTTCCAAAGATGCCAACTTCAAGCTTGTTACCATCCTCTCATAATTGTTTTCGATTGTGAGAATTCTTTTCACCCATCCGGAACATTTCAGGAGTTGTTTTCGTTTTTCTTGATCATCCAAAGGCCATCATTTCAGAAGATTTATTCATTCGAGCTTTCAGCTCTCGTTCTCAAATTCAGCTGGGGCATTGTTCAAGTATTCTATAATCAGCTCGTGATCTATTCATTCGCTTGTATCTAAATTCTCTCAAGTATCTTCGTTCTTTTTCTAATTCTTCCCGGTGATTCATTCACTTTTCTTCAATTGATTTCAGTTCTTACGGTGGTGTGTTCAAGATTCCTCTTCCTATGTTCTCACAATAATTCATTTGTTCTTTCCAATCCTAACGGTGGTTTGTTGAAGTCCTTCTCAAGTTTGCGCTATATCTCTCTTAATCCTTTCTACAATAATAAGTAGTATGCCAAATCCGTTGCTTGTCATCAAGTTAAATTGGTGAAGGATAAGCATAATGTAATTCATATTCTTGTTTCGTCGAGTAAATTCAATTCCTTCTTCCGGAGTTTGTTCATGAGGAAGAAATTCTTGGTTCCAAGTTGCTTCATCTTTTCTTTTCTGGAGTTCCATGTTTTCTCGGTTATATGATCGCGAAGCTCCATCTAATCATTTCAAGGATTCATCTTATCCTTTTCAAGCTTCATTTCTTTGCAACCATCTTTTTATCTATCCACAGTTCTTCAGAGTTTCTACATGGCGGTTCGTCAAGGATTCTTTTCATTCTTCAATTGTTCTTCAAGATTTCTCTCGAAGCTAATATCCGCCAAGCTATACTCCAAAATAAATGTGGTGCTCAACACACGTTTTGTTTTGGTAGATCAAGTGTTTCTCTTCTTGCACTTGGAAGTGAAATTCATTCTACCTTGTATTTTGACGTGGTGTTATGTCATTTTTGACAATTGCTTTGTGTTTCATGATTCACAAGTTGTCTGGAATGACATATTTTAAACCCATCATTTTCAAGTCGTTCATGAGATCCTTTGCAACCCATCAATCTTTTCATTGGAATTATCTTGGGTTATATTTCACCTAAAGCTTTCCCTAAGGATTGTTGCTACTTATGGTGCTTATAAATGACCCAAGTTCTTCATTTATCCTCCCGGTGAAATAAGCTTCTCGTCTCCTTGTTGGTATCAATCCAATCTATTGTTTCCGTTAGTGACAGAATTTCACCTCAGTTTTGAGATGTTTTCCATAAGCCCACTACAAGCTTATTCGTCCCGTTGTTGGTTTTTCCAACAACTCGGTTCAATCCTTCCTTGCAAGGATGCTTCTCAATTCAGTTATGCTGGTAGTTGTCTTTTGTTCCCCCTTTTCTTTTCCTTTCAATGATTTAACTTCTATTCTTTTGTTCTGGAGGCATTGTGTTGTTGCTCTCATCAAGTATCATCTTGTTTGTCAAGATCATGTTCTTTTCCTTGCTTATCCGTTTAGCAGGAGTGTTGTGTCCTCTGCTCAAGTTCTTTTCATCTTATCAAGTCATGCATCTCTTGTCAACCGGAGTGTTGTTCGAATTTGTTCTTCCTTGTTCCTTGTTTATCGCGTTTCAACCAGAGTGTTTTCAATTCCTTCTTCTCCATTGTGCTCAGCATTCATAGTTTTGCAACCTCCAAGGTTCACATGGTGTTCCTTGTTCCTTTTTCGTAATGGAGTGTTTTCAACTTCGTTCATCTCCGTTGTTTTTTCTCTTCTTTCCAGTTTTCAACCTCTCAAAGTTCGTGGTTTCACTCTTTTGTCAAGAAGCAACTTTGTTTTACCTCTTCCTCTTCCATGTCTCTCCGGTGCCATCCTAGATCTTGGGACGAGATCCTCTTATAGTGGTGGAGTGTAGTGACGCCCCAAGACCGACGCTTCAGATGCCTTCCATGTTTTCTGAGTTTCGTCGGGTGATTTGTTTTGTCTGTTGCATTCATCTTTGCATCATGTCATCATGCCATCTTGCCATTTCTGTTTTTAAAAATCAACTAAAATCGTATGGATCTTCGTTTCATTTAAATTGAGGGATATTCGCAATGGTGATTTCTCTTTAGAATATATACTCCCAATATTATTAGGGAGCTATATTAAATATTCCATTGTTTTGGAATCACCCATGAACCCACTTGCATATTAAATCCCTTGGCCTTTTCTTCTTCAAGTTTTGACTCTCTAGCCTTGCCAATAATTCTTTTACCACTTTCCGGAGCTCTACCAAAATTCTCAACATTTTTGGATACTCCTAAAATCAAGTCCTAGTTCAAACCCATTTGAATTAAATTCAAATGAGTTTGAATTACATCTTTCAATCATGCCTCTCCTATATTTCGTGGAACATGCACATTTTTACGAGTTCGTGAAAATTATCCCCATACCTAGATTCCACCCATACCTTCTCTTTCTTTTCTTTCTCTTTTTTGTTTTGTTTTAAAATGGAAAAAGAATGTAGAGAGAGCGAACCCAGCCCATCTAGGCCCAGCCGCAACCAGGCCTACCCACCATGGGCCAAGGCCCATCTCTTTCTCCCATCTAACCCTACGCCCGACCGAATCCTTGTCCTCTCCCTCGTTCCCTTGCGCCGCCTCTCCCTTATGCCCGATCTCTCCCTCACCTTCTCCCCTCACGCCATCAAAGGAGCCCCTCTCCTCGCCCTTCCGCGCTCGTCCTCCAGGCAGCCAACTCCGGCGGCCCCATCGCCCGTTCCTCCCTCCTCTCACTCACCTACACCACCAGATGAGGCCGCCTTCGGCGCACTTGCCCAATCCCGGCCGGACCCCACCGGCAGGGCCCCTCACACCTCCTGCGATGCCTGCTACTGCCGCTATTTTTTCCCTGTCAAACGAACGAGCAGCGCCTTCGGGGTTTTTCACCAAGTCCCCTCTCCGATGAACGTTTTGGAATCGCCAAGTCAAACTTCAACGCGAAGACCATGTACAACTACTGATCCCTTGGTTGTCACCAAGTACCTCTATCGACGAGCTGAACATCTACGTAACATGTACCACTACCGTCGTCTTCATAATCGCTAAGAATGACAAGTACCTTGACGCCCAATGCATAGAACAACTGCCGTCACTGAGGACCCGGGTAGCAGAAATGCCAACTACCCCTTCGAGTTGACGAGACCGACAAGTTTGAAGACCCCAAGTACCTCTTCGAAACGATCGAGTACCACCACAGTCGACTCTCGAAGACCTCATGGACGTCAAGTTCCTCGTTGTGACCCCGAACACCTACGGAGTGTGTACAACTATGAAGCGAGAACGACTACTTCCACTATGAACATCCCGAGAACGTCTACTTCCTCTACTTTGCACCGAACGAGAACCATCCCGTTTGCATGCTTTAAAGGTATACCGCCGAGAATGACCTCCCATGGACGAATGCTTATGTTGTATGAAATGCTCGCGTTTGCACCGTGCCCGACGTGTTTCTTGCATGTTCCCCGTTGCCTTACCGTCGTCTCGTGGAACAGCTGGTTACCGGGATCACCCCACCTTCCTTGCATGACACGCTCCCGCCACACTTGTTCCTTTGCACCAGCATCTCAACTGAGTTGCCGGATCACCGGAATGTTGCCGTGGTAACATTTCTGTTTTGCCGCGTGGCACCCCTTTTCCTTCCGCCATGGCAACAATGCTTCATATCCTGTTCATGTCAATCTTTTCATAAAATTCCATAGAACTTGCATATGTCATCCGCATCATGATAATAACATTTAAACTATTTAAAATTGTTGTTGCATTAAATTACTAAATGCATATGGGGATTTACCGGAATTGTTGTTTGATGTTTCTGGCCCCATTTAAATTGTTTAGATTGTGTAGTTTACTTTTGCCTCACCTCTTGCCATGTTACACAACATTTAATATTGTTGAGTAGCCTAACCGGGAGTGAACTAAATAACCGAATGTGGTGTTTCGTCAATATGCATCTTGTTGCATATTGAGCTCCACTTAACTTGTAGTTTTGTTTGTGCACTTTGCCATGCCATGCATATTTAAACCGGACATGCATCATACTTGATTGTGCATCATGCCATGTTTATGCTTGTTAGTTTACTATGTTGCTTGCTTCTTTTCGGGTTGCTTCTCTCGTTAGCTTCGGTTTCGTTCTGGAGTGATGAGGTTCCGTTCGACTACGTCCGTTTGTCTACTTCTTGGACTCGTTCTTCTTCCTTGCGGGATCTCAGGCAAGATGACCATACCCTCGAAATCACTTCTATCTTTGCTTGCTACTTGTTCTCTCTTTCGCTATGTCGCGCTACCTACCACGTGTTTATCATGCCTCCCATTTTGCCATGTCAAGCCTCTATCCCAGCTTCCTAGCAAACCGTTGTTTGGCTATGTTACCACTTTGCTCAGCCCCTCTTATAGCTTTGTTAGTTGCAGGTGAAGCTGCAGTTTGTTCCATCTTGGAACATGGATATGTTGGGATATCACAATATCTCTTATTTTAATTAATGCATCTATATACTTGGTAAAGGGTGGAAGGCTCGGCCTTATGCCTGGTGTTTTGTTCCACTCTTGCCGCCCTAGTTTCTGTCATACCGGTGTTATGTTCCTTGATTTTGTGTTCCTTACGCGGTTGGGTGTTATGGGAACCCCTTGACAGTTCGCCTTTAATAAAACTCCTCCAGCAAGCCCCAACCTTGGTTTTAACATTTGCCACCTAAGCCTTTTTCCCTTGGAATCTGCAGAGTCAAGGGTCATCTTTATTTTAAACCCTTGGGCCAGTGCTCCTCTGAGTGCTAGTCCAATCTGGGCGATGTCAGGCGCCCCCTGGGCAACCAGGGTCTATGCCAACCCGACATCTGGCACATCCGGTGTGCCCTGAGAACGAGATACGTGCGACTCCTATCGGGATTTGTCGGCACATCGGGCGGCTTTGCTGGTCTTGTTTTACCATTGTCAAAATGTCTTGTAACCGGGATTCCGAGACTATTTGGATCTTCCCAGGAGAAGGAATATCCTTCATTGTCCGTGAGACCTTGTGATGAGCTAAGTTGGGACACCCCTGCAGGGTATAAACTTTCGAGAGCCGTGCCCGCGGTTATGTGGCAGAAGGGAATTTGTTAATGTCCGGTTGTAGAGAACTTGACACTTAACTTAATTAAAATGCATCAACCGCGTGTGTAGCCGTGATGGTCTCTTTTCGGAGGAGTCCAGGAAGTGAACACGGTTCTTGTGTTATGCTTGAACATAAGTAGTTTCAGGATCACTTCTTGATCACTTCTAGCTTCTCGACCGTTGCGTTGTTTCTCTTCTCTCTCTTATTTGCGTATGTTAGCCACCATATATGCTAGTTCTTGCTGCAGCTCCACCTCACTACCTTCTCCTACCCATAAGCTTTAATAGTATTGATCTCGCGGGTGTGAGATTGCGGAGTCCTCGTCACTCATAGATACTTCCAAATAGTTGCAGGTGCCGATGATACCAGTGCAGGTGGCACAACCCAGCTCAAGTGGGAGCTCGATGAAGTTCTTGTTCATTGTTTTTTTGTTTCCTGTTGATCAGTAGTGGGGCCCAGTTGGGATGATCGGGGATCTAGCATTTGGGGTTGTCTTCTTTTATTTTGGTTCCGTAGTCAGACCTTGATTGTACTATAGATTATGTATGTTTACTTATTAATTGTGTGAAGTGGCGATTGTAAGCCAACTCTTTATCCCTTTCTTATTCAGTACATGGGATTGTGTGAAGATTACCCCACTTGCGACTAAACTACCATGCGATTATGCCTCTAAGTCATGCCTCAACACGTGGGAGATATAGTCGCATCGTGGGTGTTACAATATGGATATATATAGGAGGAATAACTAGGTCGGTAGAGCTATGAGGGGCCCACGAGGGTGGGGGGCACGCCTCCCGGCCTCGTGGCCTCCTTGTTGAGTTCTTGACGTCCACTCCAAGTCCCTTGGATCACATTTGTTTGAAAAATAACTCTCCCAAAGGTTTCATTCCGTTTGGATTCCGTTTGATAATCCTTTTCTGTGAAACACCGAAATAGGCAAAAAAAACAACAATTTGCACTGGACCTTGGGTTAGCAGGTTAGTCCCAAAAATAATATAAAAGTGTATAAATAAGCCCATTAACATCCAAAACAGATTATATAATAGCATGGAACAACAAAAATTATAGATAAGTTGTAGACGTATCAAGCATCCCCAAGCTTAATTCCTGCTCGTCCTCGAGTAGGTAAATGATAAAAATTGAATTTTTGATGTGGAATGCTACCTACCATAATTCACAATGTAATTTACTTTATTGTGGCATGAATATTCAGATCCGAAAGATTCAAGACAAAAGTTTAATATTGACATGAAAATAATAATACTTCAAGCATACTAACTAAGCAATCATGTCTTCTCAAAATAACATGGCAAAAGAAAGTTCATCCCTACAAAATCATATGGTTTGGTCATGCTCCATTTTTGTCACACAAGAATGATCTAATCATGCACAACCCCGATGACAAGCTAAGCAATTGTTTCATACTTTAGAAATCTCAAACTGTTTTCAACTTTCACGCAATACATGAGCGTGAACCATGGATATAGAACTATGGGTGGAATAGAATAATGATATGGGGTTATGTGGAGAAGACAAAAGAGAGAAAGTCTCACATCGACGCGGCTAATCAACGGGCTAGGGATATGCCCATCAATTGATGTCAATGCAAGGAGTAGGGATTGCCATGCAAGGGATGCACTAGAGCTATAAATGTATGAAAGCTCAATAAAAGAAACTAAGTGGGTGTGCATCCAACTTGCTTGCTCACGAAGACCTAGGGCATTTTAGGAAGCCCATTGTTGGAATATACAAGACAAGTTCTATAATGAAAAATTCCCACTAGTATATGAAAGTGACAAAACAAGAGACTCTCTATCATAAAGATCATGGTGCTACTTTGAAGAATAGGTGTGGAAAAAAGGATAGTAGCATTGTCCCTTTTTATTTCTTTTCTTTTTTTTTCTTTTTTTGGGCCTTCCTTTCTTTATTTGGCCTTCTCTTTTTTTGGGACAATGCTCTATTAATGATGATCATCACACTTCTATTTATTTACAACTCAAGGATTACAACTCGATACTAGAACAAAATATGGCTGTATATGAATGCCTCCGGCGGTGTACCAGGAAGTGCAATGAATCAAGAGTGACATGTATGATAAATTATGCATGGTGGCTTTGCCACAAATACGATGTCAATGACATGAACATGCAAAGCAATATGACAATGATGAAGCGTGTCATGAATGAAACGGTGGAAAGTTGCATGGCAATATATCTTGGAATGGCTATGGAAATGCCATAATAGGTAGGTATGGTGGCTGTTTTGAGGAAAATATAAGGAGGTTTATGTGTGACAGAGCGTATCATATCACAGGGTTTGGATGCACCGTCAAAGTTTGCACCAACTCTCAAGGTGAGAAAGGGCAATGCACGGTACCGAAGAGGCTAGCAAGGATGGAAGGGGGAGAGTGTATATAATCCATGGAATCAACATTAGTTGTAAAGAACTCACATACTTATTACAAAAATCTACAAGTCATGAAAAACCAAGCATTACGTGCATGCTCCTAGGGGGATAGATTGGTAGGAAAAGACCATCGCTCGTCCTCGACCGCCACTCATAAGGAAGACAATCAAAGAACACCTCATGTTTCAAATTTGTTACACAACGGTTACCAGACGTGCATGCTACGGGACTTGCAAACTTCAACACAAGTATTTCTCAAAGTCACAACTACTCAACTATCACAACTCTATTATCACCATCTTTATACCTCAAAACAATTATCAAGTATCAACCTTCTCCTAGTACTCAATGCACTTTTTATGAAAGTTTTTATTATACTGATCTTGGATGCCAATCATATTACAACTAGTTTCATAACCAAAGCAAATTACCATGCTATTCTAAAGGACTCTAAAAATAATATAAGTGAAGCATGAGAGATCAATAATTTCTATGAAATAAAACCACCACCGTGCTCTAAAAGATATAAGTGAAGCACTAGAGCAAAATTATCTAGCCCAAAAGATATAAGTGAACACATACAGTATTCTAATAAATTCCAATTCATGTGTGTATATCCCAAAAGGTGTGTAAAGCAAGGATGATTGTGGTAACCTAAAAATCAAAGACTCGAATCATACAAGACGCTCCAAGCAAAACACATATCATGTGGTGAATAAAAATATAGCCTCGGTTAAAGTTACACATAGAAGAAGACGAAAGAGGGGATGCCTTCCGGGGCATCCCCAAGCTTAGGGTTTTGGTTGTCCTTGAATTTTAACTTGGGGTGCCTTGGGCATGCCCAATCTTAGGCTCTTGCCACTCCTTATTCATAATCCATCAAATCTTTACCCAAAGCTTGAAAACTTCACAACACAAAACTTAAACAGAAAATCTCATGAGCTCCGTTAGTATAAGAAAACAAACCACCACTTAGCAGGTTAGTCCCAAAAATAATATAGAAGTGTATAAATAAGCCCATTAACATCCAAAATAGATAATATAATAGCATGGAACAATCAAAAATTATAGATATGTTGGAGACGTATCACACATCTTGGACACAATACTGTAGGGAGGAAGAAGGGGTCAGAGGCCCTCCCGAGCCGGCGCTGTCTCGGAGAGAACAGCACGGCCGCTGATCGGGACGCGTGGGCAGTTGTTGGTCTGTGATACGTCTCCAACATATCTATAATTTTTTATTGTTCCATGCTATTTTATTATCAATCTTGGATGTTTTATAGTCATTTTATATCATTTTTTGGTACTAACCTATTGACATAGTGCCTAGTGCCAGTTCCTATTTTTTCCCATGTTTTTACATCACAGGAAATGAATATCAAATGGAGTCCAAATGGCACGAAACTTTACGATGACTTTTTATGGGCCAAAAGGAAGCAGATGGGCCCTGGTTGCACCCGAGGGTGCCCCGAGGGGGGCACAACCCACCAGGGCGCGCCAGGAGGCCCTGGCACGCCCAAGTGGGTTGTGCCCACCTCGGGCGCCCCCCGAACCGCCTCTTTGCTCTATAAATACTCCAATATTCCCAAAACCCTAGGGGAGTCGACGAAATATTCATCCAGCCGCCGCAGAGTCCAGAAACACCAGATCCAATCTAAACACCATCATAGAGGGGTTCACCACTTCCATTGGTGCCTCTCTCTCTCTCTTGATCCTCATACCAATGGTCTCTTGGAGATCCATATGATGTAACTCTCTTTGCGGTTTGTTTGTTGGGATTGATGGACTTCGAGTTTATGATCAGATCTATGTTTTTATATCCATGAAAGTATTTGAGTATCTTTGATCTCTTTTATGCATGATCTCTTATAGACTCATATTTCTTCTATGATATTTGGGTTTTGTCTGGCCAACTCGATCTATTTATTTTGCAATGGGAAGAGGTTCCCGGTAGTGTGGGTTCGATCTAACGGTGCTTGATCCCAGCGATAGAAAAGGAACCGACACGTATGTATCATTGCTACTAAGGATAAAAATACGAGACCTATATCTACCACCATATAGACAAACGGATCTTTTCTACATCATGTCATCATTCTTATTGCATTACTCCATTTTTCCATGAACTTAATACATTAGATGCATGCTGGATAGCGGTCGATGTGTGGAGTAATAGTAGTAGATGCAGGCAGGAGTCGGTCTACTTTTCTCGGACGTGATGCCTATATACATGATCATGCCTAGATATTCTCATAACTATGCTCAATTCTGTCAACTGCCACTAACAGGTGGGTCTTTTTGTCAACTGCCACTAACAGGTGGGTCTTTTTGTCCTTGGATCTCTTAAAGGGTCCAACCATATCGAGCCCCCAAGTTGCAAACGGCCAAGTGATTGGAATCATTCTCAACTCCTGAGCCGAAACATGAGCGCGGCGTGCGAATTTTTGACAACCGTCACACCTTTTGACTAAATCCTCTGCATCAGCATGAGCTGTCAACCAATAGAAGCCGTGACGAAAAGCCTTAGCCACCAAGGATTTTGAATCGGCGTGATGACCACAATCTCCTTCGTGGATTTCTCGCAAAATCTCATAACCCTCTTGAGGAGACACACAACGCTGAATTCCTCCTGTAACGCTGTAACGATGTAACTCCCCATTGATAATGGTCATTGACTTGGATCGCCCGATTATCTGCCGGGCCAAGGTTTCATCCTCCGGTAACTCGCCCATGTAAGCCAAGTACAAGACTGTCCAATCCGGTATAACTTGCAAAGCTGCCACCAATTGGGCCTCTGGGTCAATAATAGCCAACTCCTCCTCTGTGGGTATCTTGACCGACGGATTATCCAGTACGTCGAGGAAGACATTAGGTGGCACCGGTTTATGCTAAGAGCCTAGGCGACTTAAAGCGTCTGCCGCTTCATTCTTTCGCCGGTCTATATGGTCAACTTGATAACCCTTGAAATGACCAGTCACTATGTCCACCTCTCGTCGATATGCAGCCATGAGTGTCACTAGGTCCGAGTCACCGAAGCACATAACCCGGCTTAAGTTCATCTCCTTAGCCATCCGAAGACCGTGGAGTAAGGCCTCGTACTCAGCTGCATTGTTAGTACAAGGGAACATTAAGCGAAGAACATAACAAAACGTGTCACCTTGTGGGGAAGTTAATATGACTCCAGCCCCGAGCCCTCCAATTGCCTGGACCCATCAAAGTGAATAGTCCAATAAGTGTTATCTGGCTTTTCCTATGGTGCCTGCAACTCTGTCCAATCATTGATGAAGTCCACAAGTGCTTTATAACACCCTCGATGCGACTATAGCTCCCACGTGTCGAGGCACGACTTAGAGACATAATCGCATTGAAGGCATATGTCGCAAGTTAGGCAATCTTCACAACATCCCATGTAATATGATAATAAAAAAGGGAGATAACATAGTTGGCTTACACTCGCCACGTCAATCAAGTACATAAATAACATTACATCATCCAAAACACTCATGGCCCGACTACGGCGCCAAAATATAAGAGAACCCAACATGCGACAACGGTCCCAATCACCCCCAACTGGGCACCACTACTGATCGTCGGGAAAGGAAACATAGTATCGTTGAGAGTCTTCGTCGAACTCCCACTTGAGCTCATACGCGTCTCCTGGAGCGGAATCATCAGGCCCTGCATCTGGTGTAATAGTAATCTGTGAGCCACAGGGACTCAGCAATCTCGCACCCTCGCGATCAAGACTATTTGAGCTTATAGGTAAGGCAAGGTAAAATATGAGTGGAGCTGCAGCAAGCGACTAGCAAGTATGGTGGCTAACTTATTCGCAAAGAGAGCGAGAAGAGGAGGCAAAGCCCGAGCGAGAAGCTAGAGAACAACCTGCGCAAACATTACTCCAACACCGTGTCCACTTCCCGGACTCCACCGAGAAGAGGCCATCACGGTAACACACTCAGTTGATTCATTTTAATTAATTAAGGTTCAAGTTATCTACAACCGGACATTAACAAATTCCCATCTGCCCATAACCGCGGGCACGGCTTTCGAAAGTTCAATCACTGCAGGGGAGTCCCAACTTAGCCCATGACAAGCTCTCACGGTCAACGAAGGAATAGACCTCCTCCCAAGACGTTCCGATCA
The DNA here is from genome assembly GCF_003073215.2 of Triticum urartu. Taxonomy (NCBI): domain Eukaryota; kingdom Viridiplantae; phylum Streptophyta; class Magnoliopsida; order Poales; family Poaceae; genus Triticum; species Triticum urartu. Next base: position 235,272,920 of record NC_053026.1, read on the forward strand.
GACTCAGTGTCTCGGTAATTCAAGACAACTCCGACAATGGTAAAACAAGTCCAGCAACACCACCCGCTGTGCCGACAAATATCGATAGGAGCTGCACATATCTCGTTCTCAGGGCACACCGGATAAGCTAAGCGTACGGGAGCCAACGTAACCCAAGTTGCCAAGGGACGGCCCTGCACGGTGCTCTAGGTTGGACCAACACTCAGAGGAGCACTGGCCCAGGGGGGTTAAAATAGATGACCCTTGAGTCCACGAAACCCAAGGGAAAAGGCTAGGTGGCAAAGGGTAAAACCAAGGTTGGGCATTGCTGGAGGAGTTTTATTCAAGGCGGACTATCAAGGGGTTCCCATTATAACCCAACCGCGTAAGGAACGCAAAATCCGGGAACATAACACCGATATGACGGAAACTAGGGCGGCAAGAGTGGAACAAAACACTAGGCGAGAGGCCGAGCCTTCCACCCTTTACCAAGTATATAGATGCATTAAGATAACATAGCAATATAATGATATCCCAACAAGTAAATAAATGTTCCAACAAGGAACGGCCTCCAATCTTCACCTGCAACTAGCAACACTATAAGAGGGGCTGAGCAAAGCGGTAACATAGCCAATCAACGGTTTGCTAGGACAATGGTGGGTTAGAGGTTTGACATGGCAATTTGGGAGGCTTGCAAGCAAGTGGTAGGCATCGTAGCAATGGCATAGCGAAAGAGCGAGCAAACTAGCATAGCAAAGATAGTAGTGATTTCGAGGGTATGATCATCTTGCCTGCACAGTTGTCGGAGTTGACTGGATCCTCAAAAGCAAACTCAACGGGCTCCTCGGTAGCGAACTCGTCTCCCGGCTCTACCCAAACAAGACAAACAAGCAACAAGGACACAATCAACCACGTGCAAACTCAAACAACACAATGCAAAGATGATATGCTATGCGGGATGCGATGCGGGATGCAAAATGCAAGATATGACAGGAAATGCATGAACCTGGCCTCGACTTGGAATTCCAAGGGTGCCACTGGAAAGATGAGATGAAATCGCTTGAAAATGATATAAAGAACGCCGGAATTGGAGTTACGGTTTGGAAATGGCAAGCGATTCAAAAATGACACCGGTCTGCGATTTACAGCAAGTAGGCATCTAAACGCAATGAGATGAACATGCTACAGCACCCAAACAAGACAACAAAATACATGGCAGGGATGCACACAAGATTCTTAACAAAATCCTAGCACTGAGCTACGGCCAATTCATCCATTAGGAGGTTCAAACAAGCATGGCAAAAATGCAAATGGTAAAACATATCTCAGACTTAGTGAAATTAACACTTGTCTGTAAATTCATCCTCGGGCTCCGCGCCCCCCGATCCAGATCGGATCCGAGACGGCTACAGTAAACCCTAATTTTCTATGTCCGGTTCCCTTGATTGCTATGTCCGGTTTGATTGCCTTGAAATCTTGAACCGAAGTTGCTGCCTCCATAACCCGGCCAATGAAAACCACCTCCTGAACCGCCGGGCGGGCCATTGTCGTATTGAAACATATTGGAGTTCTTGAACTCTCGCATGATGTAACAATCCTTCCAAAGATGTGAAGCTGGCCTTTCCTTTGATCCATGCTTTGGACAAGGTTCATTTAACAGGCGCTCCAGATTGGGGCCTGACCCTCCTCCCCTCTGGGGTTGTTTGCCCTTACGACGCTGACCATTATCCCGAGCATTGGTGTTAGCCACAAAGTCCAAACTATTGTCTGCTTTGCGCTTACCATTATTCCCAGGACCTGCCGGGTTATGCCGTTGTCCCTTGGTGTTGCCGTTCTTCTTCCCTTTTCCCGGTTTATCCTCCTCTGAGTCAGGGTCTTTGGTACTATCTGAATCGGCATATTTAACCAAAGCGGCCATCAGCATTGACATGTCATTGCAGTGATGTTTGGGCCTTCCTAACTTCAGTTTTAACGGTAGAAACGGGCAATTACCCTCCAATGTTAACACTGCTGTATCCGCGTTGATGCGATCTGGCGAATGCAGAATAGCTGAGACCCGCTTCACCCAATGGATTGTAGACTCCCCATCCTCTTGAACACAAGCGGCCAGGTCCACAATCAACATAGGCTGCTTACAAGTATCTTTAAAATTCTGGATAAACCGGTGTTTTAACTCAGCCCATGACCCGACAGAGTTAGCTGGTAAGCTCTTTAACCAAGTACGAGCTGTCCCCTCCAACATCATGGTGAAGTATTTAGCACACACTGCTTCATCCACACCCAACATCTCCATTGCCATCTCATAACTTTCAACCCATGACTCTAGATGCAAATCGGCGGTGTAATTGGGCACCTTATGAGGGCCTTTAAAATCCTTGGGTAGTTGTACATTACGTAAAGCGAGGGTAAGACACGGTACCCCTAAAGAACTGAAGACCATGCCTGGCTCCATTGAAGCGGTAGGGTGAACCGGAGTAGGTTAACGAGCTACATGCAGAGCTGCTAACTCGGCTTCTCGACGTGCACGACCATGATCCACCACATCCTGCGCATTAGCACCACCACCTGTCGGGTTATGCCCTCGCGGCGAGTTACGGTGACGTGCACTGCTTGACACGGCCGGTTCGTCCTCAACATGCCTACTATAGCTCCGACTCGGGCGGGGGGTAGAGTGAATCCTCTCACGACTATGCGAATAAGCCTGCTGCTGGTTTAAAGCTGTCTGAAGGAGCTCTCTAGCCCGTTGTGTCTCAATCGCCACTGGTGATTCGCCGTCCATCGGGAGGGCTGCCAACCGTGAAGCGGCGACCACAATGTTATCCAACGGGTTGGAGTAATGCCCCGGAGGCGTCAGAACATACTGTGGCACAATGTTGTTCTGACGAGGGCGGTCCATCATGCGCGGCTGAACCGGTGCTCCTGTTCACGGTGCCTCAGTCTAGTTTCTGACCGGCTGGTTACTGGTTCCTGCTCCTGGTGTGTTGAAGAGATTTCTTGGTTCATAACCTGGCAGGAGGTGCGACCGGTAGCTCCTTCTCATGACATCATCTTAGGCACTCTGATCCAGCCTAAGCCGGTAGGCCTGAGCTTCCAACTCGGCCCGTTCTATAGTCATCCTGGCATTCTCTGCTGCCAGGTTTGCCTTAGCCTGAGTTATCTGATCCTTCACCTTTGCAATCTCCGCATTGTGCTGATCACGGGCTGCGGCGTCCACTTCTGCTGCCATCAATGTTGCCAAAGCATCAAACAAATCAGACAAAACTTGAGCCGGAGGCGGCGTAGAGCCCCCTGCTCCCGCTGGCATTGCTGTTGCTGAACCGGAGAGCATTGCCGCAATGGTAGAAGAGTGCTGCACTGGTTGTGTACCGGCATGAATACAGCGACCCGGTTTGGCAGATCGAGAGGGTCCGGAATACTTTTGCCATCGGAACCTGCACTAATCCGGCCGTCCTGCAACTGATACAGCGACTCGGTCTCTCTGTTTGAAGACTCGTCATCAGAATAGACAATGGTTTCTCCATCAGATGCCGGTCCATCCTCATGTTCCGCTCCATGGATGACATCTATGAAAACATGCCTTGTTGCAGGCTGAACCGGGGCAGGGCTTGCACGCTGAGCCGTCTCGATGATGTCGGTCTAGGTGTCCAGCTCAGGGCCCGGTTCGCTGATCTTGCCGATGAAGACGTGAATCCCACCAAAGGGGACCCGGTACCCGTATTCGATTGAACCGGCCTTGGGACCCCATCTTGTGTCGTCGATGTAGAGCTTGCCGCGATGACTTTTCATCATTCGGCCCACAGCGTATCCCTTGAGCCCTTCGAAGTTTCCCTTCAAGAACTCGAAACCATTGTGCGATAGCCCCACGGTGGGCGCCAACTGTCGTGGGTTTGTCACGGCAGATTTCCTCGTGAAAGGACTTAGTCGTGGAGCCATCGCTACGGGTTAGCTTAAAGGGGTTAAACCGGACAAGGGACACGAGGGGTTTTTATACTTGTTCGGCCCCTTTGATGTAGGTAAAAGCCTACGTCTAGTTGTGTTGGTATTGCTAGGGTTTCGATGACTAGGGAGCGAATCCGCTTTGCGTGGCTCTCGAGTTGTTGTCTGTTGTCCCTAAACTGCTGTCGGGTCGTCCCTTTATATACATAGGTTGACGCCCGTCGGTTTATAGAGTCCCGAGGCCGGATCATAAACGTGTCCGGCTCTGTCTCTGTTCCTTCTAACTTACAATACAAGTTACATGAAAGAGTCGGTTTACATCTACAGGCCTTAACCCGCCTTTAGGCCTTGGGCCTTCGTAAAGCGCCACCATCCTCACGTCTTTATGGGCTTCTATATTCATGGAGTTAACCCGGCCACTCCTAGCCGGTTTATCTCCAGTGGTCATATCCCCAACACATATCATGAATTTCAAGCAACTTGAACATGAGCATGTTGCACAATCTTCGGAAAGGATGAAAATGATGCTAAGGAATTGCCCAACTCATGGGTTAAATCTTTGGATGATCATACAAAAATTTTATGCGGCACTGAATTTTTTTCTCGTAATATTTTAGATTCCGCCACGGGTGGTACTTTTATGGAAATTATTTGGGTGAAGCTACCAAATTGCTCGATAATATCATGGCAAATTATTCGCAATGGCATACCGAAAGAGCTCCTACTAGTAAAAAAGTTAATTCGGTTGAAGAAATTTCTTCTTTGAGTGAAAAAGTTGATGTTCTTGTGAAATTGGTTGCTAGTAAAAGTGCTCCTATTGATCTTAATGATATGCCTTTGTCTACTTTGATTGAGAAAAATAGTGATTCCATTGATGTGAATTGTATTTCTCGCAATAATTTCAACAACAATGCTTATGGAGGTAATTTTAATCCTAGGCCTTTTCCAAGTAATTCCTCTAATAATTATGGTAATTCCTATGGAAATCAATCTTATAATAATAATAGGAACACCTCTGATCTTGAGAATAATATTAAAGAATTTATCAACACAGAAAAAGTTTTCGACACTTCCGTAGAAGAAAAGTTGAACAAAATTGACGATTTGTCTAGAACAATAGATAGAATTGCTCATGATGTGGAAAATCTCAAGATGAAAATTTTTGTGCCTAAAGTATATGAATCAATTAAAAGCTCTTTTTGTTTCTATGGATGAAAGTAAGAAAAGAACTTCTATGCTTAGAGTTAAAAGATAATTTTTAGAAAAAGCTTTTTCTAGTGATTATTCTTGCAAAAGTGATGAAGATCTTAAAATGATTGGTGTTTCTTCTATTGATTCCTTGTTTAGTAAAGTTAAGAATGATGAAAAAGGGACTGGAGAAGAGTCAACTTTAGGTAGAAGGTGTCCCAATATTTCGGAGGGTGAAAATCTTGTTGAAAAAATTGATGAAAGTGGGTTTGTAGGGGTCAAAACTTTAGCTAGTGATGCACCCACTATTTTGGATTACGAAGACTTTAATTATGATAGTTGCTCTTTTATTGATTGTATTTCTTAGTTGCTATCCATGATAAATTTACCCCATGCTTATGAACAAAATAAAGCTTTTACTAAACATATTGTTGATGCTATGATGAAAGCTTTTGAAGAAAAATTGGAATTATAAGTTTCAATTCCTAGAAAATTGTATGATGAGTGGGAACCTAAAAATTATGAGTGTTTTTCTTTGTGTGACTTGGGTTCTAGTGTTTCCACAATTGCGAAATCTTGATGTGATGTGCTTGGTCATAGCAATCTTGAAGAATGTTCCTTGAATTTGCACTTGGTGGATTCTACTATTAAAAAGCCTATGGGAAGAATTAATGATGTTCTTATTCTTGCAAATAGGATTTATGTGCCCATAGATTTTATTGTTCTTGATATTGATTGCAATCCGTCTTGTCCAATTATTCTTGGTAGACCGTTTTTACGCACTATCGATGCCGTGATTGATATGAAAGAAGGCAATATTAAGTTCCTATTTCCATTGAGGAAGGGTATGGAACACTTTCCTAGAACTAGAATTAAGCCACCTTATGAATCAATTATGAGAGCATCTTATGGATCTCGAGCCAAAGATGACAAAACTTAAACCCTTGCTTTATTCCTAGTTAAGGGCGTAAAACTATAGCGCTTGCTGGGAGGAAACCCAATGAATAAAATTTATTTTTGTTTTTTTCTTCTTTTTCTTGTGTGTTTACATGATTATGCTACTGTTATGATTGTGTCTTTTATGTTTTAATTAGTGTTTGTGCCAAGTAAAGCCATTAGGGTCTTCTTGGGCAATAGTTGTTTGATCTCGCTGAAAAAAACAGAAAGTTTGCGCTCACGAAATTAATTTTCGTGTTTTACCAGAGAGCAATAAAATACCCGTTCCAATTGTAGTAGATCAATATAAAAATTTCTCAGGCCGTCCTAATTTTTCAGAGTTTTTTAAGTTGCATAAGTATTCCAAATAGTCAGATTTCTACACACTGTTCTATTTTGACAGATTCTGTTTTCTTTGTGTTGTGTGCTTATTTTGATGGCTGTATGGTTTTCTTTGTTGAGTTTTTGCCATAGAAAAGTTGGAATATAGTAGATATAATACAAAAACAAAATATGAATTGGTTTGATACAACACTTATAGTAGTGGTTTTTTATTCTTATTCTAACGGATCTCACGAAGGCTTTGTTGAGTTTTGTGTGATTGAAGTTTTCAAGTTTTGGGTTATCTTACGATGGATGAAGGCAGGATGTAAGAGCCTAAGCTTGGGGATGCCCCGGCATCCCAAGCTATTATTCAGGAATGAGCAACCAACTAAGCTTGGGGATGCCCCCGGGTGGCATCCCCGCTTTCTTGCAACAACTATCGGTATTTTACTCGAGACTATATTTTTATTCGTCACATGATATGTGTTTTGCTTGGAGCATCTTGTATGATATGTGTCTTTGCTTGTTTTATTTTGTGTTTTAAGTTATCAATCCTTGCTGGACACACCTATCTGAGTGAGCCAAAATTATGTCATGACTTGTTAGAATTGCTCTCTATGCTTCACTTAAATCTTTTATGAGCTAGGACTTACTCTAGTGCTTCACTTATATCTTTTTGAGTATGGTGTGCTTAGTATTTTTGAAGAAATGCTCTCTCTCTTCACTTAGATTTGTTTCAGAGTATTATAATTTTGAAGAAATTCTCTCTTGCTTCACTTAAATTATTTTGAGAGAAAGAAAAATTGTTATGCTCATGATCTTCACTCATATTTGTTTGAGCTTATGAAAAGAAACTCATGAAAACTAGTCCCAAAGTGATAGATATCCAAGAAGGATAAAGTAAAGAAAATGTCATGAAGATCATTGGACAAAATAAAATTTATTCTTAGTAATAGTTTTGAGATATGATGATGTGATATGTGAAGGAAATATGCCATAGAGGCAATAATAAAGTTGTTATTTATATTTCCTTATATCATCATAAATGTTAATTATTCATGCTACAATTGTATTAACCGGAAACTTAGTACATGTGTGAATACATAGACAAATAGAGTGTCACTAGTATGCCTCTAGTTGACTAGCTCGTTGAATTAATGATGGTTATGTTTCCTAACTATAGACAAGAGTTGTTATTTGATTAACGGGATCACATCAGTAGAGAATGATGTGATTGACTTGACCCATCCGTTAGCTTGGTACGATGATCGTTTAGTTTGTTGCTATTGCTTTCTCCATAACTTATACATGTTCCTTTGACTATGAGATCATGCAACTCCCCAATACCGGAGGAACACTTAGTGTGCTATCAACTGTCACAACGTAACTGGGTGACTATAAATATGCTCTACAGGTGTCTCCAATGGTGTTTGTTGAGTTGGCATAGATCGAGATTAGGATTTGTCACTCTGAGTATCGAAGAGGTATGTCGGGGCCCTCTCGGTAATGCACATCACTATAAGCCTTGCAAGTAATGTGACTAATGATTTAGTTGCGGGATGATGCATTATGGAACGAGTAAAGAGACTTGCCGGTAACAAGATTGAAATAGGTATTGAGATACCGACGATTGAATCTTGGGCAAGTAACAGACCGATGACAAAGGGAACAACATATATTGTTATGCGGTTTGACCGATAAAGATCTTCGTAGAATATGTGGCAGTCAATATGAACATCCAGGTTCCGCTATTGGTTATTGACCGAAGACGTGTCTCGGTCATGTCTACATAGTTTTTGAACCCGTAGGGTCCGCACACTTAACTTTCAGTGACGATCGATATTATGAGTTTATGTGTTTTGATATACCGAAGATAGTTTGGAGTCTCGGATTTGATCACAAACATGGCGAGGAGTCTCGAAATGGTTGAGACATAAATATTGATATATTGGACAGCTATATTCGGACACCGGAAGTGTTCTGGGTGATTTCGGAGAAAACCGGAGTGCCGGAGGGTTACCGGAACCCCCCGGGGAAAGTTGGGCATTCATGGGCCATAGGGAAGAGGGGAGGCAGCCCACAAGGGGCAGCCGCGCCCCCTCCCTATAGGGTGTCCGAATTGGACTAGGGAGGCCCCCCCTTTCCTTCTCCTCTTCCTCTCCCTTCCTTCCTTCCCCTTCTCCTCCTAGTAGGACTAGGAAAGGAGGAACCCTACTCCTACTAGGAGGAGGATTCTTCCTCCCTTGGCGCGCCACTAGGGCCGACCAGCCTCCCTCCTTGCTCCTTTATATACGGTGGCAGGGGGCACCCTAGAACACACAAGTTGATTGTTTCCAGCCGTGTGCGGTGCCCCCCTCCACCATAATCCACCACGGTTATATCGTAGTGGTGCTTAGGCGAATCCCTATTCCGGTAGCATCATCATCACGCCGTCGTGCTGAAGAAGCTCTCCCTCCACACTCTGCTGGATCGTTAGTTCGTGGGACATCACCGAGCCGAACATGTGTAGATCGCGAAGGTGTCGTACTTTCGGTACTAGGATCGGTCGATCATGAAGACATACGACTACATAAACCGCGTTGTCGTAACGCTTCCTCTTACGGTCTACGAGGGTACGCAGACAACACTCTCCACTCTCTTTGCTACACATCACCATGATCTTGCGTGTGCGTAGGATTTTTTTTTTGAAATTACTGCGTTCCCCAACAGTGGCATCCGAGCCAGTTTTATGCGTAGATGTTGTATGCACGAGTAGAACACAAAGGAGTTGTGGGCGTGGGTATATACATATTGCTTGCCGTCACTAGTTGATTCTTTATTTAGCGGTGTTGTTGGATGAAGCGGCCCAGACCGACATTACGCGTACGCTTACGCGAGACTGGTTCTACCGACGTGCTTCGCACACAGGTGGCTGGTGGGTGTCAGTTCCAACTTTAGTTGAATCAGATTCAATGAACATGGTTCTTTCTGAAGATCAAAAAGCAATCACTATACCACGTTGTGGTTTTTGATGCATAGGTAAGAACGGTTCTTGCTCAGCCCATAGCAGCCACGTAAAACTTGCAACAACAAAGTAGAGGATGTCTAACTTGTTTTTGCAGGGCTTGTTGTGATGTGATATGGTCAAGACATGATGCTAAATTTTATTGTATGAGATGATCATGTTTTGTTACGGAGTTATCGGCAACTGGCAGGAACCATATGGTTGGCGCTTTATTGTATGAAATGCAATCACCATGTAATTGCTTTACTTTATCACTAAGCGGTAGCGATAGTCATAGAAGCAATAGTTGGCGAGACAACAACAATGCTTCGATGGAGATCAAGGTGTCAAGCCGGTGACGATGGTGATCATGACGGTGCTTTGGAGATGGATATCAAAGGCACAAGATGATGAAGGCCATATCATATCACTTATATTGATTGCATGTGATGTTTATCCTTTATGCATCTTATTTTGCTTAGTACGGCGGTAGCATTATAAGATGATCTCTCACTAAATTTCAATGTATAAGTGTTCTCCCTAAGTATGCACCGTTGCTACAGTTCGTCGTGCCGAGACACCATGTGATGATCGGGTGTGATAAGCTCTAGGTTCACATACAATGGGTGCAATCCAGTTCTGCACATGCAGAATACTCAGGTTAAACTTGACGAGCCTAGCATATGCAGATATGGCCTCGGAACACTGAGACCGAAAGGTTAAGCATTAATCATATAGTAGATGTGATCAACATAGTGATGTTCACCATTGAAAACTACTCCATCTCACGTGATGATCAGACATGGTTTAGTTGATATGGATCATGTGATCACTTAGATGATTAGAGAGATATCTATCTAAGTGGGAGTTCTTAAGTAATTTGATTAATTAACTTTAATTTATCATGAACTTAGTTCCTGATAGTATTTTACATGTCTATGTTGTTGTAGATCAATGGCCCATGCAACCATTCCCTTGAATTTTAATGCATTCCTAGAGAAAGCTAAGTTGAAAGATGATGGTAGCAACTACATGGACTGGGTCCATAACTTGAGGATTATCATCATTGCTGCACAGAAGAATTACGTCCTGGAAGCACCGCTAGGTGACAAACCCACTGCAGGAGCAATGCCAGATGTTGTGAACACCTGGCAGAGCAAAGTTGATGACTACTCGATAGTTCAGTGTGCCATGCTTTACGGCTTAGAACCAGGACTTCAATGACGTTTTGAACGTCATGGAGCATATGAGATGTTCCAGGAGTTGAAGTTAATATTTCAAGCAAATGTCCGGATTGAGAGATATGAAGTCTCCAATAAGTTCCACAACTACAAAAATGGAGGAGAATAGTTTTATCAATGAACATATAATCAGAATGTCTGGGTACCACAACCACTTGACTCAGCTGGGAGTTAATCTTCCTGATGATAGTGTCATTGCCAGAGTTCTTCAATCACTACCACCAAGCTACAAGAGCTTCGTGATGAACTATAATATGCAAGGGATGGATAAGACGATTCATGAGCTCTTCGCAATGCTAAAGGTTGCGGATGTAGAAATCAAGAAGAAGCATCAAGTGTTGATGGTCAACAAGACCACTAGTTTCAAGAAAAAGGGTAAAGGGAAGAAGGGGAACTTCAAGAAGAACAGCAAGCCAGTTGCTGCTCAAGTGAAGAAACCCAAGTCTGGACCTAAACCTGAGACTGAGTGCTTCTACTGCAAAGGGACTGGTCACTTGAAGCGGAACTGCCCCAAGTATTTGGCGGAGAAGAAGGATGGCAAAATGAAAGATATATTTGATATACATGTTATTGATGTGTACCTTACTAATGCTCGCAGTAGTACCTGGGTATTTGATATTGGTTCAGTTGCTAACATTTGCAACTCGAAATAGGGGCTACGGATTAAGCGAAGATTGGCTAAGGACGAGGTGACGATGCGCGTGGGAAATAGTTCCAAAGTCGATGTGATCGTCGTCGGCACGCTACCTCTACATCTACCTTCGGGATTAGTTTTAGACCTAATTAATTGTTATTTGGTGCCAGCGTTGAGCATGAACATTATATATGGATCTTGTTTGATGCGAGATGGTTATTCATTTAAATCAGAGAATAATGGTTGTTCTATTTATATGAGTAATATCTTTTATGGTCATGCACCCTTGATGAGTGGTCTATTTTTACTAAATCTTGATAGTAGTGATACACATGTTCATAGTATTGAAGCCAAAAGATGCAGAGTTGATAATGATAGTGCAACTTATTTGTGGCACTCCTATTTAGGTCATATTGGTGTAAAGCGCATGAAGAAACTCCATTCTGATGGACTTCTGGAATCACTTGGTACTTGCGAACCATGCCTCATGGGCAAGATGACTAAAACTCCGTTGTTCGGAACAATGGAGCGAGCAACAGAGTTATTGGAAATCATACATACTGATGTATGTGGTCCAATGAACATTGAAGCTCGCGATTGATATCGTTATTTTCTCACCTTCACAGATGATTTGATCATATGTGGGTATATCTACTTAATGAAACATAAGTCTGCAACATTTGAAAATTTCAAAGAATTTCAGAGTGAAGTGGAAAATCATCGTAACAAGAAAATCAAGTTTCTGCGATCTGATCGTGGTGGTGAATATTTGAGTTATGAGTTTGGACTTCATTTGAAACAATGCAGAATAGTTTTGCAACTCACACCACCTAGAACACCACAACGTAATGGTGTGTCCGAACGTCATAACCGCACTTTATTAGATATGGTGCGATATATGATGTCTCTCACTGATTTACCGCTATCGTTTTGGGGTTATGCTTTAGAGACGGATGCATTCATATTAAATAGGGCACCATCTAAATCCGTTTAGGCGACACCTTATGAATTGTGGTTTGGCAAGAAACCCAATTTGTCATTTCTTAAAGTTTGTGGCTGCGATGCTTATGTGAAAAAGCTTCAACCTGATAAGCTTGAACCCAAATCTGACAAATGTGTCTTCATAGGATACCCAAAGGAGACTGTTGGGTACATGTTCTATCATAGATCCGAAGGCAAGATATTCGTTGCTAAAAATGGATCCTTTCTATAGAAGCAGTTTCTCTGGAAAGAAGTGAGTGGGAGGAAAGTAGAACTTGATGAGGTAATTGTACCTTCTCCTTATTGGAAAGTATTTCATCACTGAAATCAGTTCCAGTGATTCCTACACCAGTAAGCGAGGAAGCTAATGATGATGATCATGAAACTTCTGATCAAGTTACTACCAAACCTCGTAGGTCAACCAGAGTAAGATCCGCACCAGAGTGGTATGGTAATCCTGTTCTGGAAGTCATGTTACTTGACCATGACAAACCTACAAACTATGAGGAAGAGATGATGAGCCCAGATTTTGCAAAATGGCTTGAGGCCATGAAATCTAAGATGGAATCCATGTATGAGGACAAAGTGTGGACTTTGGTTGACTTGCCCGATGATCGGGAGGCCATAGAGAATAAATGGATCTTCAAGAAGAAGACTGACGCTGATGGTAATATTATTGTCTACAAAGCTCGACTTGTTGCAAAAGGTTTTCGACAAGTTCAAGGAGTTGACTACGATGAGACCTTCTCACGTGTAGCGATGCTTAAGTCTGTCCGAATCATGTTAGCAATTGCCGCATTTTATGATTATGAAATTTGGCAAATGGATGTCAAAATTGCATTCCTTAATGGATATCTTAAAGAAGAGTTGTATATGATGCAACCAGAAGGTTTTGTCAATCCAAAAGGTGCTAACAAAGTGTGCAAGCTCCAGCGATCCATTTGTGGACTGGTGCAAGCCTCTTGGAGTTGGAATGTACGCTTTGATAGTGTGATCAAAGCATATGGTTTTATACAGACATTTGGAGAAGCTTGTATTTACAAGAAAGTGAGTGGGAGCTCTGTAGCATTTCTGATATTATATGTAGATGACATATTGTTGATCGGAAATGATAATGAATTTCTAAATAGCATAAAAGGATACTTGAATAAGAATTTTTCAATAAAAGACCTCGGTAAGCTACTTATATATTGGGCATCAAGATCTATAGAGATAGATCAAGACGCTTAATTGGACTTTCACAAAGCACATACCTTGATAAAGTTTTGAAGAAGTTCAAAATGGATCAAGCAAAGATAGGGTTCTTTCCTGTGTTACAAGGTGTGAAGTTGAGTAAGACTCAATGCCTGACCACTACAAAAGATAGAGAGAAAATGAAAGGTGTTCCCTATGCTTCAGCCATAGGCTCTGTCATGTATGCAATGTAGTGTGCCTTGCTATCAGATTAGCAGGGAGGTACCAAAGTAATCCAGGAGTGGATCACTGGAAGGTGGTCAAGAACATCCTGAAATACCTGAAAAGGACTAAGGATATGTTTCTCGTATATGTAGGTGACAAAGAGCTCGTCGTAAACGGTTACATCGATGCAGACTTTGACACTAATCCGGATGACTCTAAGTCACAAACCGGATACGTGTTTTTATTAAATGGTGGAGCTGTCAGTTGGTGCAGTTCCAAGCAGAGCATCGTGGCGGGATCTACATGTGAAGCGGAGTACATAGCTGCTTCGGAAGCAGCGAATGAAGGAGTCTAGATGAAGGAGTTCATATCCGATCTAGGTGTCATACCTAGTGCATCGGGTCCAATGAAAATCTTTTGTGACAATACTAGTGTAATTGCCTTGGCAAAGGAATCCAGATTTCACAAGAGAACCAAGCACATCAAGAGACACTTCAAGTCCATCCACGATCAAGTCAAGGAGGTAGACATAGAGATTTGCAAGATACATACGGATCTAAATGTTCCAGACCCATTGACTAAGCCTCTCTCACGAGTAAAACATGATCAACACCAAGACTCCATGGGTGTTAGAATCATTACAATGTAATCTAGATTATTCGCTCTAGTGCAAGTGGGAGACTGAAGGAAATATGCCCTAGAGGCAATAATAAAGTTTTTATTTATATTTCCTTATATCATGATAAATGTTTATTATTCATGCTAGAATTGTATTAACCGGAAACTTAGTACATGTGTGAATACATAGAAAAACAGAGTGTCACTAGTATGCCTCTACTTGACTAGCTCATTGAATCAATGATGATTATGTTTCCTAACCATAGACATGAGTTCTCATTTGATTACAGGATCACATCATTAGAGAATGATGTGATTCACTTGACCCATCTGTTAGCTTAGTACGATGATCGTTTAGTTTGTTGCTATTGCTTCCTCCATAACTTATACATGTTCCTATGACTATGAGATCATGCAACTCCCGAATACCGGAGGAACACTTGGGTGGTATCAAACATCACAGCGTAACTGGGTGACTATAAAGATGCTCTACATGTGTCTCCCATGGTGTTTGTTGAGTTGGCATAGATCGAGATTAGGATTTGTCCCTCCGAGTATCGGAGAGGTATCTCTGGGCCCTCTCGCTAATGCAAATTACTATAAGCCTTGCAAGCAATGTGACAAATGAGTTAGTTGCGGGATGATGCATTATGGACCGAGTAAAGAGACTTGCCGGTAACGAGATTGAACTAGGTATTGAGATACCGATGATCGAATCTCGGGCAAGTAACATACCGATGACAAAGGGAACAACATATATCGTTATGCGGTTTGACCGATAAAGATCTTTGTAGAATATGTGCGAGCCAATATTAACATCCAGGTTCCTCTATTGGCTATTGACCGGAGACGTGTCTCAGTCATGTCGACATAGTTCTCGAACCCATAGGGTCCCCACGCTTAACGTTCGATGACGATCGGTATTATCAGTTTATGTGTTTTGATGTACCAAAGGTAGTTCGGAGTCCGGGATTTGATCACGGACATGACGGGGAGTCTCGAAATGGTCGAGACATAAAGATTGATATATTGGACAGCTATATTCGGACACCGGATGTGTTCCGGGTGATTTCGGAGAAAACCAGATTGCCTGAGGGTTACCGGAACCCCCCCCCCCCCCCCCTCGAGGAAAGTTGGGCCTTCATGGGCCATAGAGAAGAGGGGAGGCAGCCCACAAGGGGCAGTCGTGCCCCCTCCCTATAGGGAGTCCGAATTGGACTAGGGAGGGGGGCGCCCCCCCTTTCCTTCTCCTCTTCCTCTCCCTTCCTTCCGTCCCCTTCTCCTCCTAGTAGGACTAGGAAAGGAGGAATCCTACTCCTGCTAGGAGGAGGATTCCTCCTCCCTTGACGCGCCACTAGGGCCGGCCGGCCTCCCCCTTGCTCCTTTATATACGGGGGCAGGGGGTGTCGGTGTCAAAACCGGGGGATCTCGGGTAGGGGGTCCAGAACTATGCGTCTGAGGCGGATGGTAACAGGAGGCAGGGGACACAATGTTTACCCAGGTTTGGGCCCTCTCGATGGAGGTAATAACCTACTTCCTGCTTGATTGATCTTGATGATATGATTATTACAAGAGTTGATCTACCACGAGATCATAGAGGCTAAACCCTAGAAGCTAGCCTATGATTATGATTATTCTCGTCCTACGGACTAAACCCTCTGGTTTATATAGACACCGGAGGGGGCTAGGGTTACACAGAGTCAGTTACAAGGGATGAGATCTACATATCCGAATTGCCAAGCTTGCCTTCGACGCAAAGGAGAGTCCCACCCGGACACGGGACGAAGTCTTCAATCTTGTATCTTCATAATCCAATAGTCCGGCCAAAGGATATAGTCCGGCTGTCCGAGGACCCCCTAATCCAGGACTCCCTCAGTAGCCCCTGAACCAGGCTTCAATGACGACGAGTCCGGCGCGCAAATTGTCTTCGGCATTGCAAGGCGGGTTCTTCCTCCGAATACTCCATAGAAGATTTCGAACACAAGGATAGTGTCCGGCTCTGCAAGAAAAATTCCACATACCACCATAGAGAGTACAATGTTTCCACAAATCTAATCAGCTGACAACTTTTCATAACATGACATCACGCCGTGACCCGGTCATTATTCGAACCGTTTTTCTCAACCAGCTACTGCACATATTGTGAGGCGGTTTTCTTGGCACGTCTTGTCGAAGCAGAGATCATGTCCCCTTATCAAGGGATTCTCATCAATACGGGTGTGGGTAACCCAACCGCGCCATCAATTACGGCACTTGGGGGAATAAGTGAGTTTACCAGGAAGGTTGGGAGGCGCATAGCTTCTTCCGCCCTTATAAAGGGACAAGGACACCTCCTTTTTACCCACGCCTTCTTCTTCCCTGCCGATCCATTCTTGTCCACCCGTGCTCCAGCGCCCAAGTTCGCATTTTCTCCGCAAAACCACTCCAAACATGTCCGGAGCGGGAGGCAAGTGGATGGTCTCCTCTGTTAAGGGAGGAGAACATTATGAAGCTCCGGGAAGCCGGATACCTGGCCGCAAATATCGCGCACCGGCTCCCAGATCCGGGGCAGATCGTCGCTACCCCCGAACCCAACGAAAGGGTTGTATTCCTTACCTATTTCATCCGCGGGCTGGGATTTCCCCCCCACCCATTTGTTCGTGGGCTCGTGTTGTACTACAGGCTGGACTTCCATGATCTGGCCCCCAATTTCATCCTCAACATCTTGGTGTTTATCGTCGTGTGCGAGGCCTTCATCTGCATCAAGCCCCACTTTGGCCTGTGGCTGAAGACCTTCAACGTTAAACCGAAGGAGGTGGTCGGCGAGCAAGCGGAGTGCAGAGGCACCATGGTGGGAAAAATGCCTAACGTCACCTAGCTCGAAGGCTCCTACATGGAGACAGTGAAGGGGTGGCAATCGGGGTGGTTCTACATCACTGAGCCGCGTGACACCAACTGGGTGGAGGCCCCTGAATTTCGATCCGGCATCCCCACATGGCTCACCTCCTGGAAAGAGAAGGGCCTATCCTGGGGTTCATCGGTGGAGCTGATCGGACTCCAGAACTGTGTTAAAAACATGATAAGGAAGATAATTAAGCTTGTCAACGTGGTCCAGGTCATGATCTTCCGCTGGATCCTCCCGTGTCAAAGACGGGCATTCAATATGTGGGAGTTTGACCCGGCTAAGCACCAGATGCTGCGAGAGCTCTTCGACACGACACACCAGGACATCTGGAGGGTGCTGTTCAAGTCCGCCGAGGTACCTCCTCCCCTTACCGAGGATTGCGGACTCAGCGCAAAGCACCCTGCCAATCCGGTAAGCTTCTTATGTCTCATAAGACATTTCTTTCCCCAGTATAATCATGTGGGGGATCTATGCCTCCACGCCATTAAACAGGAATGGGTCGCGACAGCGGAGAGGATCAATTGTCCGGTCCCACTGCCCGAGGATCTAGCAAGGGCTCTCTTAACAGAGATGCTGGTTCTGGCGCCCGATGAGGCGCCGGAGAAGAAGGCCACGGGGACCAGGAAAGGCTCTGGCGCAAGGTCGTATCGGACTCATCGTCCGATAACACCGAGGCGGCCTCCTCCCACGAAAACGAGGAGGAGGAAGAGGAAAGTTCTCCCGCCCCCCCCCCCCCCAAGCCGGGGGAGACAAGAAAAGGAAGGCCACCCCGTCAGGGGAAGCCGAAGGGTCCAAGAAGGGAAGGACTCACCTTTCAGACCGCTCCATGGCGGCCGCTTTTAGCGACTAGGAGTAGTTACCCACGGACAAGCCCCTGGCGAAGTCGTAAGTATTCGGATACCGTAATAGTTCTTGGCATGTTTTATTTCATTACTTCTTATCATGCCGAACATGATTATGAGCCTCTCCAAAGCCCGTATCGACGTATTCTCTTCGGATGAGTCTTTGGGCCCGTCGGAGATGAACAGCGATTCACTCCCGACCGCCTCCTCCCCCCGCCCTACGGACGACGTTGAGGTGCTGTCTCAAAGGGTACTGAACCAAGGGGAGACAGTTCCGGAAGCGCCCCAAGGCGACATTCCGGACGCTGGGCGCATGAGGGGCAAAACTCCCATGGGCTCTAATGCCGGGGGCAGCAAGTCTGTGCCGATGGCCTCTGTCCATCCAGGGGCATTGAAAAATTGCTGGAAGCGCTTCGCGGAGCTTCCATTGACGAAGAGCACCGCACTATCATGAGTGTGATGGTCAAGAAGATTCAGTCCGCCAAAAGCGGACTGACTGAAGCCTGTGCCAGCCTCCTAACAGGCTTTGAGGTAAGTAATCAAATTATGAGAAAATGTTACATCATAGATAGAAGCCCTTGATGCTCTGTTTGGTGTTCGGAAGAAAGGCCGAACATAGGATCAAATAATAATCACAGGAGTCTAATCAGAATATGTCTATGTGAATAAGCATGCTTCACTGCTGGCCGCTGCCGCTCACACGGCGGAGGTCTCCGCACTAAAGCGGGACCTTGAGCGGTCCGAGGAAGAGCTCGGCCTTACCAAGAGTCAGCTCGAAGTGAACAAAGGTAAGTGATACCTCATCTGTATATTGATGAAAAAAAGGAAACTGGTTGTTAGATCACAGGATCGTCATGAACTTTGCTAGGGGCCATGACCAAAGTGGCGACCCTGAAGAAGGCGATGTCCGAGGCCGAAGGCAAAGCGGCCAAGGAGCACGCCGAGCGCGAGAAGAAAGAGGCCCGAGTCGGCGAGGTTCAGCAAGAGCTCCAGGAGTTTGTCAAGAAGTACGAGTTCTTGGAGCATGACTCTAGGACGCAAGGGTCCGGGATTGCGAAGGCCCTCAAGAACGCACAAAATGCCAAGGCCGAAGGCCAAAAGGCCCTCCAGGAAATTGAGGCGGTCAGGAAGATATCGGCGGGTAAGGCATTCATTATGCAAAGCAAGCATGTGAAGGAAACTTTCCTTTTACTTACCCGAATTCGGAGCTCTCCAGGAGCGTTCGCAGATCTACTCAGCAGTGTGTCGGATGCCCCGGAGTTCTACCGGGTCGAGGAAGGGAGCTCGACGGAGAGGTTGTTCTAGTCTCAGTATACTAGGACCGAACATCCGATGCCCTTGAGCGACCAGTTGAAGCAACTGGTCGAGCTTCACAAGGCGGTCGAACTGGCCATGAAGGGCCTCATAGTCCGGATGTGGCCTGGCGAGCCCCTGCCTGGCAGCTATTTCGGCCTGGTAAGGCAGCTTGTGAACGCCTGCCCATGGTTTGAAGTCATAAAGCGGTCCGTCTGCATTGAGGGTGTGCGTCGAGTGTTTGCCTGGGCGAAAGTGCACTGGGAGAAGATGGATGCCGAAAAGGTGGTGAAGGAGGGGCCGCCGGAGGGCAAGGAGCATCGCCACCCTGAAAAGTACTATGACAGTGTCCTGAAGGGTGCTCACCTTGTGGCAGAGGAATGTGCTAAGGATGTAATATTTGAATGAATGTACTCATGTGATCCTGTAATGTGAAACAAGTTCATGTGCGCTATGTAACACTTGTGGATTTAAAATATTACCTTCTGTGTGGCCGTTTATAAAATTTGAGAGTTGGCCAGTCGTCGACTTCTGCCCCCAAGTAACTAGTACTGAGGTGTTTGTGATAAACCTGATCACTCTTGATCCCAGTTTTGGGTCCTTTGAAGGAGGTGTTCAGCACAATGAACCAGGCAATCGGACTATAAAGCTTTATCACTCTCACTTAGCCATAGAAGTCTACAATTTTAAATTTTGGAGAAGCCCCTAGTATTCGGAAGGTCGAACTTGGGGTGCTATGTACGCCTAAATCGGACAAGTCCAACTGCTCGCCCGAAGCGGAAAAAATCTTTAAGGATTTGAGACCTCTCGAACAGCGACCGGCTCTCGCCGCATCATGACAATCAGTTTTCGGCTTTCTCTACTGAGGTGCTCGTCCAGAAGAACCAGGACAAAATCGTAGTAGTTCTCCCAGTGCTACCTTAGCCGAGATAGCGGAACGTAAGGTACCAAAACATGGGAGCCAGGCAAACCCAACTATTGACCCAAGACATGATTCGGAGCTGATGCATATAATGCTATAAGTTCGGGGTGCCACACTGTCGAAAGTGTTCGGACTTTTCATGCCGTGTTATGGGGTATACTGAATCCCCTGGTGCATTGGTCGTATCAGAATGTACGGGTGCGACTTGTCGTAAGTAAGCAGACAAGAAAAAAAAGATAAAGGAATGCAATAATGAGTTGATGCTGTATATTGTTATTTAAATGATACGTCAAACCGTATGCATACATATAGTGCAATAATGAAAGAATAGGACTATTTGACATGTCCTATCCAAGGTCAAGCTGCGTGTGGGTATGGAAAACAGGTATATCGATCGTTATCAGAGACCACCTGAGGATTCCCTTGTACGTCAAAGCTTCTTGCTTCCTTGGTGTTTCCTTCTCGTGATGGGTCTGATAATCAGACGGTCGGAGAGGGCCTTAAGAGAATAGGGGCCTGAAAGGAAGAAAATGTTAAAGGTATACGGGTCCTGAAGCGGATGAGCCGCATTATGGGCCGTGCCATGGCCGTGCCTCGGCCTATGCCCATGGTATCTTGAGTGCGTAATTATGTATGCGCGGCGCAAATTTCACCGCTTGACTGGGACTAGGACGGAGGCCGAATTGCTAGGCGAGCTCTAAACGTGCCTGGCGATCCTCTTGCAGGGTACTCCGGACTCGCTTAAAGGTGTCCGGGGTCTTTTTCGCCAAATTGGCGATTTGCCTCATGAGGCTGCTTTTCGCTTCTGCTGCAAGGGCCGCAGTGTGCTCCTCCATGCGGAGCGGGCGGTCTGTGTTTCCATTAACTTTTATAACCCCGCAAGGTCCTGGCATTTTGAGCTTGAGGTATGCATAATGCGGTACCGCATTGAATCTGGCGAATGCGGTTTGTCCGAGCAGTGCATGATAGCCACAGCGGAAGGGGACAATATCGAAGATTAACTCCTCACTTTGGAAGTTGTCCGGAGATCCGAAGACTACTTCCAGCGTTATTGAGCCCATGCAACAGGCCTCCACACCTGGGATGACACCTTTAAAGGTGGTTTTGGTGGGTTTGATCCTTGAGGGGTTTATACCCATTTTGCACACTGTATCCTGATAAAGCAAGTTCAGGCTTCTGCCACCGTCCATAAGGACTCGAGTGAGGTGAAATCCGTCAATGATGGGGTCAAGGACCAATGCGGCAAAACCGCCATGACGAATACTGGTGGGGTGGTCGCTGCGATCGAAGGTGATCGGACAAGAAGACCATGGGTTGAACTTTGGGGCGACTGGCTCCATCGCATAGGGGTCCCTCAGTGCACGCTTCCGTTCCCGCTTGGGAATATGGGTTGCGTATATCAAGTTTACCGTTTTCACTTCCGGAGGAAATTTCTTCTGTCCTCCCGTGTTCAGTGGCCGGGGCTCCTCCTCGTCGTTGCTATGCAGCCCCTTTTCCTTGTTTTCGGCATTCAACTTGCCGGCCTGTTTGAACACCCAACATTCTCTGTTGGTGTGGTTGGCTGGTTTATCGGGGGTGCCATGAATTTGACACGAACGATCGAGTATGCGGTCCAAGCTGGATGGGCCCGGATTGCTTCTTTTGAACAGCTTTTTCTGCTGACCATATTTAGAGCCACTGAATCCGGCATTAACTGTCGTGTCTTCAGCGTTGTCGCCGTTGTTACGGTGTTTGTGTCTGTTGTGATGTGGCCTGCCATTGCTATCTTTGGCATCTGAATTGCCAGGGTTTCTTGATGTGTCGCTGCTGCGAGCCAGCCAGCTATCCTCGCCTGCACAAAAGCGGGTCATGAGTGTCATGAGGGTTGCCATGGACTTCGGCTTTTCTTGGCTGAGGTGTCGGGCGAGCCACTCATCGCGGATGTTATGCTTAAATGCCGCTAAGGCCTTGGCATCCGGACAGTCGACGATTTGGTTCTTTTTAGTTAGGAACCGAATCCGGAATTTCCTGGCTAATTCCCCTGGCTGTTGGGTTATGTGACTCAAGTCATCGGCATCCGGTGGTCGCACATAAGTGCCCTGAAAGTTGTTACGGAATGCGTCCTCCAAATTCTCTCAACTGCCGATGGAGTTTTCCGGCAGGCTATTGAGCCAATGCCGAGCAGGTCCTTTGAGTTTTAATGGGAGGTACTTGATGACATGTAGATCGTCACCGCGGGCCATGCAGATGTGGAGAGGAAATCGTCGATCCATACCGTGGGGTCTGTTGTGCCATCATATGATTCAATATTCACGGGTTTAAAACCTTCTGGGAATTCGTGATCCATTACTTCATCAGTGAAGTATAGGGGGTGTGCGGCGCCTCTCTACCGGGCTATATCACGACGCAGTTCATACGAGTCTTGTATGCTGTATTCGGCCGGGCCAGATTTGCTTTTAGTATATCTGGCGTGACGGTCGTCATCACACGTTGGGGCGCGCCCCCGTGATCCGTAGATCGATCTTGCATGTACTGCCTTGTTTTCCAATACATCTTGCAGGTCCTGTGTATTACCCCATGCCTTGGTATTTTTGTTTAGCTGGCGACGGGGTGCGTGCTGGACTTCGGCCTGATATGCCGCTTTGTCTCGGCCACGAGGTGGTCGGTCAGCCGCATCATACGCTGGGAGCGTAGGCTTTAGTGCTTCCTCCTCGAGTTGGGGTAGCAACCTGCGCTTTTGGTAACTTTTGGTTGGGCGCTCGAGTTCGTATTCCTCGACTGCCAGCACCTCGGTCCATCTATCCGCTAGTAGATCTTGATCAGCTTGAAGCTGTTGTTGCTTTTTCTTCAGGCTTTTTGCTATGGCTATAAGTAGGCGCTTGAAGCGCTCCTTCTCGACGGGATCCTCAGGCATGATAAATTCTTCGTCGTCGAGGCTCACCTCGTCATCGGAGAGGGGCATGTAATTGTCATCCTCTGATTCTCCGCCTGCCGCCTGTTCCTTAGGGCTAGCTTGCCCATCCTCCTGCTCGAAGCCTGGATGGAGGGGATTGTCTTCGTCTTCGGCACTGTCCGCAGCATTATTTTCTCTTGTGCCGGTATCGCTGCTTTTGCTATGGCAGGGCTAAGAGCGGCGCCGATGACGCCGGTGCTTAGATTGCTTCTCGAGGGGATTATCCTCCATTGCCTTATTGCCATCGCTTTCTTTGGGGGTGTCCACCATGTATATATCGTATGATGAGGTGGCTGTCCAGTGCCCTATGGGCGGTGGTTCATGTTCTTCTCCTGCATCGTCGTTCATACCGTCGATGTCTTCGGAGCCAAAATCAAGCATGTCGGTTAAGTCGTTGATAGTGGCTATTAAGTGGGTAGTGGGTGGGGAATGAATTTCTTCGTCGTCCGCTTCCCACTCAAGCCGGACATAGTTCGGCCAAGGGTCTCCTGACAAGGAGAGAGACCTCAATGAATTTAGCACGTCGCCCAAGGGTGAGTGCTAAAAGTTGTCCGCGGAGGTAAACTCCATGATCGGTGCCCAATCAGATTCGATAGGCACGGACGCAGGCGGTTCGGAGCCTGTGGCCGGGGACGAATCCAAGGGTCCGGCAACATAGGTCTCGTAGGAGGTGAAGTCAGTATTCGGCTCTATCGTCGCTGGGTGTGCGGCCTCCGTGGCGGGGTCCATCCACCCGTCCTCAAACGGCACGATCTGCTCCGGATTGAGGGCCGGAGTAGCCACAGGTGTGATCTCACGAACACCGTCCGACGGCAGAGCTAAGTCATGCTCGTTGCGACTGTGCGGCGCACCTGACATGGGCTCGAATCTTTCGAAGATCAAGTCTCCATGGATGTCAGTAGTATAGTTCAAGCTTCCAAACCTGACCTGATGGCCAGGGGCGTAGCTCTCGATCTGCTCTAGATGGCCAAGCGAGTTGGCCCGTAGTACGAAGCCGCCGAATACGAAGATCTGTCCGGGGAGAAAAACCTCACCCTGGATCGCATCGTTGTTGATGACCGAAGGAGCCATCAAGCCTTATGGTGATGGCACAATGGAACTCTCAATGAAAGCACCAATGTCGGTGTCAAAACCGGTGGATCTCGGGTAGGGGGTCCCGAACTGTGCGTCTAAGGCGGATGCTAACAGGAGGTGATGACCCACAAGTATAGGGGATCTATCGTAGTCCTCTCGATAAGTAAGAGTGTCGAACCCAACGAGGAGCAGAAGGAAATGATAAGCGGTTTTCAGCAAGGTATTCTCTGCAAGTACTGAAATAAGTGGTAACAGATAGTTTTGTGATAAGATAAATTGTAACGAGCAACAAGTAACAAAAGTAAATAAAGTGCAGCAAGGTGGCCTAATCCTTTTTGTAGCAAAGGACAAGCTGGAACAAGCTCTTATAATAGGAAAAGCACTCCCGAGGACACATGGGAATATCGTCAAGCTAGTTTTCATCACGTTCATATGATTCGCGTTCGATACTTTGATAATTTGATATGTGGGTGGACCGGTACTTTGGTGCTGTTCTTACTTGAATAAGCATCCCACTTATGATTAACCTCTATTGCAAGCATCCGCAACTACAACAAAAGTATTAAGGTAAACCTAACCATAGCATGAAACATATGGATCCAAATTAGCCCCTTACGAAGCAACGCATAAACTAGGGTTTAAGCTTCTGTCACTCTAGCAACCCATCATCTACTTATTACTTCCCAATGCCTTCCTCTAGGCACAAATAATGGTGAAGTGTTATGTAGTCGACGTTCACATAACACCACTAGAGGCTAGACAACATACATCTTATCAAAATATCAAACGAATACCAAATTCACATGACTACTAATAGCAAGACTTCTCCCTTGTCCTCGGGAACAAACGTAATTACTCACAAAGCATATTCATGTTCATAATCAGAGGGGTAATAATATGCATATAGGATCTGAACATATGGTCTTACACCAAATAAACCAACTAGCATCAACTACAAGGAGTAATCAACACTACTAGCAACCTACTAGCACCAATCCCGGACTTTGAGACAAGAATTGGATACAAGAGATGAACTAGGGTTTGGAGATGAGATGGTGCTGGTGAAGATGTTGATGGAGATTGCCCTCTCCCGATGAGAGGAGCGTTGGTGATGACAATGGTGATGATTTCCCCCTCCGGGAGGGAAGTTTCCCCGGCAGAACAGCTCTGCCGGAGCTCTAGATTGGATCCGCCAAGGTTCCGCCTCGTAGCGGCGGAGTCTCGTCCTGAAAAGTTCCTTCTTCTTTTTTTTTCTCATCAAAAGGCTTCATATAGGAGAAGATGGACGTCGGAGAGCCACCAGGGGGCCCACGAGGTAGGGGGTGCGCCCTAGGGGGGCGCCCCCCACCCTCGTGAGCAGGGTGTGGGCCCCCTGGCCTTCATCTTTGGCGAGGATTTTTCTTTATTTATTTTAAGATGTTCTGTGGAGTTTCAGGACTTTTGGAGTTGCGCAGAATAGGTCTCTAATATTTGCTCCTTTTCCAGCCCAGAATTCCAGCTGCCGGCATTCTCCCTCTTCATGTAACCTTGTAAAATAAGAGAGAATAGCCATAAGTATTGTAATATAAAGTGAAATAACAGTCCATAATGCAATAAATATCAATATAAAAGCATGATGCAAAATGGACGTATCAACTCCCCCAAGCTTAGACCTCGCTTGTCCTCAAGCGAAAAGCCGATAACAATAAATATGTCCTCATGTTTAGAGGTAGAGGCGTCGATAAAAATAAAATACGGACATGAAGGCATCATGATTATTCTCATAACAGCAACATATATAGATTTTGTCATATGATTGCTTATGTTCAAGTGATGATCTATTCACAATGCAAAAGTATAAATCATAAACCTTATTGGGCTCCGACAAACTATAATCTCAGTCATTGAAACAATTGCAATTTATCATAACATCAGAAAGAGTCTATGTCAGAGCTAAAAAGCAGGTCCACATACTCAACTATCATTTAGTCCTCCGTAATTGCTAACACTCATGCAATACTTGTGGTTACGGAGTTTTAATCGGACACAGAGAAAGATAGGGGCTTATAGTTTTGCCCCACAACCTTTTACCTCAAGGGTAATGTCCACAATAATGGTTCATGCTCCCCTACATCCAATTAGATATATGTATCATGTTCTTTCCAACATGCTAAGCTTGCCAAAGGATAAAAAATGAAAAAGAAAAGGTGAAGATCACCATGACTCTTGCATAATGTAGAAGATAATAATAAAGGATAGGCCCTTCGTAGAGGGAAGCAGAGGTTGCCATGCACTTTTATGGTTGGATGCACAAAATCTCAATGTGAAAGAACGTCACTTTATATTGCCCCTTGTGATATGAACCTTTATTATGCAGTCCGTCGCTTTTATTACTTCCATATCACAAGATTGTATAAAGCTTATTTCTCCCACACCAATCAATCATACATATTTAGAGCAATTTTTATTGCTTTGCACCGATGACAACTTACTTGAAGGATCTTACTCAATCCATAGGTAGATATGGTGGACTCTCATGGCAAAACTGGTTTAAGGATATTTGGAAGCACAAGTAGTATTTCTACTTGGTGCTGAGAATTTGGCTAGCATGAGGGGGAAAGGCAAGCTCAACAAGTTAGAGGATCCATGACAACAACTTTATCTCAGATATAAGAAAGACATAACTCATTACGTTGTCTTCCTTGTCCAACATCAACCCTTTAGCATGTCATATTTTAATGAGTGCTCCCAATCATAAAAGATGTCAATGATAATATATCTATATGTGAAAACCTCTCTTTCCTTATTACTTCCTATTAATTGCAACAATGACCAAAGCTATGTCTGCCAACTCCCAACAACTTTTAATCATCATACTCTTTCTATGTGAAGTCATTACTCTCAATAAGATCAATATGAACTCTTTGTTTCTTTTTATTCTTTTTCTCTTTTCTTTTATTCACCCAAGATCATGGCAAAATAATCAAGCCCTTGACTCAAGACTAATCTTTATTATATATAGCTCACGGACTCGATTACAAAGAGAGATCATAAAGCAAAACTCAAAACTAGATCATGCCATAAACTTTATTCTACTAGATCAAGATACTACTAATAGGATCGAACTAAGAAAAACGGTAAAGATAGGAGTTGTGATTGTAATACGATACCGGGGCACCTCCCCCAAGCTTGGCAGTTGCCAAGGGGAGTGCCCATACCCATGTGATTATGTCTCCTTTGTCGGTGAAGAAGGTGGTGGTGATGTTGGCTTAGTTGATGGCTTAGGCTTCTCCCTTAATTTCCGCTTGAGGGCGGCATTTTGATCCCTCAAATCATCAATCTCCCACTCCAAGGTTAATATCTTTTTGCATAGGTCCTGCTTATTTTCCTGCAAGAGACGAAAAGGGATAAACTCAAACTTGGGTTTCTTTACCCTATCAGGGAGACTTGACTTTTTGAACTCCACGTGCATGTCCCCAGGTTGAGGTAAGGGTGCTTCATCTTCATCTGAGCTCGTCTCCTCCTCCCCCTTGGGTTCATAGTCCTCTTCTTCCTCCGTGGTCTATCCATCGTGTTCCACATCTCCATAGACCTTGGGATTTGCTAAGTAATCATCCACATAGCTTTCTCCTTCCGAATCCTGGGAAGACATGTTGATTTAATCTGCAACGGGACAGCTCGAAACGAAACAGAGGATATTTGCGTGATACGGGATTCAAAACCTTCGGGAGAATATATAATGAATTTTTACCACCAAAATATGTAACGTGCAAGAAAATGGAGTCTGGAAGGCACACGAGGTGCTCACGAGGTAGGGGGCGCGCCCACCACCCTCGTGGGGCCCTTGTGTCCTTCCCGGACTGTTACTTATTTTTCTATTTTTCTAAATATTCCAAAATGGAGAAATATTGCCTTAAAAATTGTTTTGGAGTTGGTTTACTTACCGTACCACATACCTATTCCTTTTCGGAGTCTGAAACGTTCCGGAAAGTGTCCCTTATGTATTCCTCCGGGGTTACGGTTTCAATAATATTGGTTTCAACATTTATGGGATTACCTGAGATATAATGTTTGATTTTTTGACCGTTTACCACCTTCGGATTTGTGCCTGCAAAGTTGTTGATTTTTATGGCACCAGAACGATAGACCTCTTCGATAACATAGGGGCCTTCCCATTTAGAGAGAAGTTTTCCTGCAAAAAATCTTAAACGAGAGTTCTATAGCAATACATAATTACCTACATTAAACTCATGCTTTTGTATCCTTTTGTCATGCCATCTTTTAACTTTTTATTTAAACAACTTGGCATTTTCATAAGCTTGGATTCTCCATTCATCAAGTGAGGTAATATCAAATAACCTCTTTTCACCGGCAAGTTTGAAATCATAGTTGAGCTCTTTAATAGCCCAATATGCCTTATGTTCTAGTTCGAGAGGTAAGTGACATGCTTTTCCATAAACCATTTTATACGGAGACATACCCATAGGATTTTTATATGCAGTTCTATAGGCCCATAATGCATCATCAAGTTTTTTGGACCAATTCTTTCTAGACCTATTAACAGTCTTTTGCAAAATTAATTTGAGCTCTTATTGCTCAAATCTACTTGACCACGAGACTGTGGGTGATAAGGAGATGCAATTCTATGATTAACATCATATTTATCAAGCATTTTACGGAAGGCACCATGAATAAAGTGTGAACCACCATCAGTCATTAAATATCTAGGGACTCCAAACCTCGGAAAAATAACTTCTTTAAGCATTTTAATAGAAGTGTTTTGATCAGCACTACTAGTTGGAATAGCTTCTACCCACTTAGTAACGTAATCAATAGCAACTAAAATATGTGTGTATCCATTAGAGGCAGGAAAAGGTCCCATATAATCAAAGCCCCAAACATCAAACGGTTCAATAACAAGAGAATAATTCATAG